>NC_048569.1:39309890-39609890 GCF_013265735.2 Oncorhynchus mykiss
AGTGTGTACTGACAGCTCACAGATTCAGACCCATTTCCCTAGTTATGTCTTTGTGGTTTCAGTGGCAAAATTAAGAAAAGTGTTTTCCTATTTGAATTTAAGTTAATGCTTTAAGCTCAGGTAGGGATTAGCTAAGATTCATGCATGAATAATGTAATAGAAATATTATTATATTTCTCCAGCACTACCTCAACAACATCAACGTATGTGAAAATGGCACGTTTCAATGTTTCCTAGTCAAAAACGATAAGAGTAAGATACGTTTTTCCAATGGCATCTTCTGTTATGCATCATGTGATTTTAACTAATTAGTAGGCAATTAGTAGGCAATGCCTAGTCATATTTGGTTGAAATCACATGATGCACACCAGATGATGCCATTGGAAAAACATACAGGAAAAACAAATATTCCGCTATCTTTTTTACTAAAAAACATTTTAAAAAGTCCCTTTAAGTACTGATTCAGTCATATCAAACTGCAACAAGGAGAATTCCCTCTAACTGTGCTATTATTCGTCTTTTTACAGAAAAAACTGTGCTTGCCCCACCAATGTTCATCTTTCAAAAGAAAACCCCATCCATGAAGGTAAACGTTATATCCTAATAATTGGTAGGCCTACAATGTTGACAGGATGCAATTGCATGGTGAGGAACAAATCACGTAATGAAAGAGTAATCATAATCATTTTGTTTACAGAGAAGCGCAGAGAGATGGGAGGAGGGCTCAGGTAAGCATCATAACTTGCCGCTGCTGCGTGTCATAACAATCAACCATTTTGATAGATGATTTCTTTGTTACTTTCTATTGCATGGACAGTCGTGCTTCTGCATCTTTTTCTTGTTCTCCAAATAGTTATGGGAATCAGTCCAAACAAACGAGTCAGATCGCTCACCTACCCTAACAACAGAAACAGGAAAGGTGAGTTTCCACTGTCCAGTACACACACACATAAGTACTGGTGCATAACACCAGACATAATGCCTTTTCCTCCATGTTATTTTTGTTCCTTTGGTAAAGGAGATGTATCTGTAAGATCTCTATTAAAATTGCACCTTTATACTGTGTACAAGGTATTATGAAACATATGGTTTACATAATTAACTTTTTCTAATGATGAAGGACCCTGTATTGTGGTGGGATTGGTAGGCGGCGTTGTCAATCATTGACTAGAATGATTGGCCTGTGATTGGCAGTGTGGTAATCCAACCAATCAAGGTCTTATATGCATTTCACTCTGTATCTCGGACAGGCTCCTGTGACGGCAGTAGACGAGTGCGATCAAGTTCTCTCTCTTTTCCCCCGCGTCCTCCAGGTAAACAAAACTCCCCCTCCTACACATTTGCGATCTCGCTTCTCTATCATCTCTCTAATGGGCCCTACACACTTAACGCAAACTACGAAAGCGCTGCGACGGAGCGTTGTGTTTTCACACATAGTTCTACGTACTTTTGTGTGGCTTACATTTTGGAACGGACCGTGTACGACGCTATGTCGCTCTGTTTGCGAGATTTGTGTCCCCTAGGGCAGGGATTCCCCTTCTAGCATTGGGGAATATGGGCACAAGCACGGTTCATGACACAAACTGTTCTCACCCCTCTTGTTGGAGGGGAGAATTATGCAGGTTTAAAGCTTATTTGATGAAATTCTACACATTCTGTCATGGGGTGCAAAGAACATTTTGCAGTTTTAAAGCACATTTTCTTTCAATTCCAAACATTTTGCCATGTCTAATGTGTATTCATGTGATACGAGTGACAAATTACATCAATATCTATGGGCAAAAAAATAAATGTTAGCTGACAGCTAGTTGATCTGACCATTTCTAACAAGTTATAAATAGCTCTTTAAATTATGCAATGACTAACATGAGGAGGAATTGATGATGCGCTACCCAATTTCAGTTGGGAAACCACTGCCCTAGGGCATACATTCCCAACGCAAATAAGTGGCAACTGAGTCAGGCTGCTTAATTCCTTGACTCACCTGGAGATGATTGTAGCCTTAATAAAACTGGGATCTTAATGGGATAAAATATCTCCCCATCTATTAAATGAACCGAAGCAGTGCATCATGGTCAAACTCTTAAAATATTTTCTGTTTATGTTCAGTGCCAGTATTCCCTGTAGGTCCATACATTCCATTCACACCATCCCTGTCAGGGCCTCAGATTCCCAGCAGCCACTTCACAGCAGCCCCTGGTATCTCTTTCCCTTAATCCGTTTCAGTTTCACTCTGTCACTGCAGCCCTCACCTGCTCATCACAAATCACCACCATGACCCACTAGTGCCCATGTGGAAACCTCACTGCTCAGTGTTGGCAATGTATGTTGTCATGTGCCAAATCTGGCGGTCATTTTGACATAAATCTGGGTCACATTTTAACTTTAACCATATGATATACTGTGTGTGTGTGAACTCTTCTGATGGATATTCTCTCTCTTAGTCTCAAGATCAAATGTCTTCATGCCCTCAAATCTCTGCAGCCAGACCAACATTTCCCAAAACAAAGGTTAGTTTGTATTGTCTGGTGTTATGTTTATCTTTAAGGGGGATGAACAAAAAGACCTCCAATTCCCTGAACGACTCGTATTTAATCCATATCTGATCGTAAGGCTGACTTTAAAGGACATCGTTCCCTCTCACACACTCCATCTCTTTCTTTGTAGTGTCACCTCTGAACAGGGTCAGAAGGTCATTACTTCAGCCTGCACGTCTCCTCGCCCCTCAGCCCAGGAACAACATCTCACAGCCACACCTATCTGAGGTATTCCACAACTCTTCACCTACCCCCGTCACGCGTCAGTAACGCCCCGTGCTTCTCTCTCTTGACACGTGTCGCACACCCTGGTGTTAGGCTCATGGCTTTGTCCTCCTGAGCTGGCACCTGTGAACACTGGCGTACCGGACACTCCCGCAGCCCTGCAATTTGCAAGGTTTGAATTTCCAACTTGATTTACTGAACAAGTAATTACGGTATTGCCAACAGTCTAAAAATGGGAGCATTTCAGCACCGTGTATAGCTTCGTGAAATGTTTAGCTTAACATGAGAGAATGACAACCAAATAGGCCGAACTCCGACCTTGCAGGGGGGTCCTGAGAAACTGCGTTATGTCGGTCGGTGCCTGTGAACATGCAGGTGTTGCCCTACAAGGCCTGACAGAGTGACTCAAGAACATTCTCAGGTAAAAAAATAAGAGTGAAAACTCACTCAGGCCTCAAGTATTTAAATAGTAAAACACTTGTTCCCCTCAGTTGTGGTTGCATCACTGCCTGAGGGACCAACATGTTTTTCTCAGAGAAACGTATTCACGCACTGCCTGAGAGTGGGAGGATGCAGGTTTATAAACCCGAACTCCAAAACCGGTTTGAATCAGCATCAGAATGCTTACCACACTGAGACTGAATAGCTTCCTTTCTACACCCAAACCTGCCACATTAACACACAATTATATAATATGTTTTGGCTGCAATTTATTTTAGATTTACATAAAGGTTGAGTTCTTTGACTCAAGTGGCCATTACTGTAATTTATCAGAAATACAGCAAGACTGTAAAATAAAAGGTTTGCGTTGTATTTTGTCCCACAGGTCAGCCATGACCTTTCAGACGATTGCTGCAGCGTCACAACTGACCACTCCTCCACTGTGAGTGTATTACATCCGAAGACGTTCCCTCAAGTTCACAGGTATGCAGGGCACCTGGTTTAATATAATATTAGTGATGTTTCACTGAAGTGATTTTATAAATATATTTATGGCAGGGTTTAGTTACTTAAATCAGGGTAGTTAGTGTTAACTTCCAGGCCAGACCCAGGACTGGACAGCCTTGCTTTAATCCAGTGACCCTGACGGTGGTGTTGGGTTTTGTTTCCTCTGTCAGAGCTACGTGGTGTCAGAGACACAGTTTAGTTCCCAGCAATGATTCTGAACCTGCTGACCTCTCTGCTGACCTCTGGTTCACCCTCTACAGATTGAAGGCAGACACTATTACCTCAGACAGGGTCCAGTTTGTATTTGGGGAAAACATGGGCGCGAGAGTTTTGGTGAGTTCAGGAAACTTTTGAGCACCAATGACATACTTATAAAGTAGCAAGTTTGCATATGACTATAAAACATAACTGTGTTACAAAATACATTGGATTTACAGAAATACTCTCTCGCCCTCATATAGAGACCACAGAAATTGCCCAGCAGTGAACATTCTGATTGCAGCTCCTCCACCTTTGAGACAAGGCATAAAGGTAAATCATTAGGGGCGTCATTGGATTTGCATGGGTACACATCTCCAGTCCTGGTCCATCAGACTACGCCCTACAGGACTAGAGTTGTGCACCTCGGTTCTAATAGCAATTGACTGCCTCTTAGTGTATGCCTTTCAGAACTGCAGCTGAAGTGCTGTCTGTGGTTGTTGATAGGTGCTGTGTGGAGCAGCCTGAGGGAGTCTGCTGCAGCTTACACAGAGTCCTGTGGGAGGCAGCGTGTGCTCAGGCGGGTTCAGCTGTTCACTGGGGAGGAGAAGGAGAGCAATGTGGTCCAGGTGAGGTCCATGTTAAGTTGAAATAGGGAATGTTCAATATGCCTATTGCTAGAGCAGTGATAGTGATGTACCTTTTTTAAATACCTTTCTTTTAGCTAACCTGCAGACTGTTTGTTCTGGAAAATGGAACTCAGGCATGGAATGAGCGAGGGAGAGGAGTCCTGCGACTCAATGATCTAATGGCAGGGACCAAAGGAGGGCTGCAGTCCAGGATAGGTGAGTTTACCATGAAGAAGACTACTATTCCACTCTCTCTGACCAACATCCGCACGTCTTTCTGTAATTCTCTCTCATCCTCAGTACATCTTTCACACCTGCCTCCCTCCGATCAAAACAGTGATGAGGCACCAGGGCAGTCTGAAAGTCATCCTCAACACTAAGCTCTGGCCCCACACACACCTGCGTCGCCCCGCACGTCGGAACCTCCAGGTGACGGCCACCGACGTGGAGACCCAGGCCATCCGGGTGTTCCTCATCCAGGCCAGCGCCAGGGACGTGGCTCGCCTCTACGTAGCCATCCACCATCGGCTGGTAGCCCTACGGGCCAGTGCTGCTGGGCTGGAGGCAGGGGCTGCAGGGGGCAGGACCAGGGAGGGACACTGCAACAGTGAGAATGAGGAAGAGGAGGAGCAGGATGAGCAGAGACAACGGCAAGAACGAGAAGGGCTGCTAGTGACACGATTGCGACCTGGTAAGAGTGAATAGCAACAGGGATAAGGATTTATCATACAGTTATGAGATTATTATGCTCTTTCACCGACTCACGTATATGGCTGACTAAATCCAATATTTAGCTCATTGTTTTTCCTGTGTAAAGAAACGTGGGTTTGGAAATTGTTTAAGGGAAAAACCCGTCCTCCAGTGCATGTCTGGTGGGTAGTCACATGTCTCTAATCCCCAGTCCATGTTCCAGAGGGAGGGAGCTGTTAGCAGGTGCTAGTCTCTCACAGACGCCACATAAAAGAGTATCATGGTGGATTACATTCCTGAAAGTCCCAGGCCTAAAAATATTAGCTTTTTTTGTTTGTTTTAACCTTAGTGAAAAAGAGAAGAGAGCACAAGAGAAGAGAACGAAGTCTTGATGTTTGTTATTCCTCGCAACAACTTCTCCTTCTTCAGCCTCTTTAAACTTGCATGTCCACAAGACACCTAAAGATTAAGCTAAGATTAACCCCATATAACCTACCCCTGCATAAATCACATTCCAGTGATGGGCAACCTATGTCCTCTGAAGCCACAACATACAGTGCCTTGCGAAAGTATTCGGCCCCCTTGAACTTTGCGACCTTTTGCCACATTTCAGGCTTCAAACATAAAGATATAAAACTATTTTTTTGTGAAGAATCAACAACAAGTGGGACACAATCATGAAGTGGAACGACATTTATTGGATATTTCAAACTTTTTTTAACAAATCAAAAACTGAAAAATTGGGCGTGCAAAATTATTCAGCCCCCTTAAGTTAATACTTTGTAGCGCCACCTTTTGCTGCGATTACAGCTGTAAGTCGCTTGGGGTATGTCTATCAGTTTTGCACATCGAGAGACTGACATTTTTTCCCATTCCTCCTTGCAAAACAGCTCGAGCTCAGTGAGGTTGGATGGAGAGCATTTGTGAACAGCAGTTTTCAGTTCTTTCCACAGATTCTCGATTAGATTCAGGTCTGGACTTTGACTTGGCCATTCTAACACCTGGATATGTTTATTTTTGAACCATTCCATTGTAGATTTTGCTTTATGTTTTGGATCATTGTCTTGTTGGAAGACAAATCTCCGTCCCAGTCTCAGGTCTTTTGCAGACTCCATCAGGTTTTCTTCCAGAATGGTCCTGTATTTGGCTCCATCCATCTTCCCATCAATTTTAACCATCTTCCCTGTCCCTGCTGAAGAAAAGCAGGCCCAAACCATGATGCTGCCACCACCATGTTTGACAGTGGGGATGGTGTGAGCTGTGTTGCTTTTACGCCAAACATAACGTTTTGCATTGTTGCCAAATAGTTCAATTTTGGTTTCATCTGACCAGAGCACCTTCTTCCACATGTTTGGTGTGTCTCCCAGGTGGCTTGTGGCAAACTTTAAACAACACTTTTTATGGATATCTTTAAGAAATGGCTTTCTTCTTGCCACTCTTCCATAAAGGCCAGATTTGTGCAATATACGACTGATTGTTGTCCTATGGACAGAGTCTCCCACCTCAGCTGTAGATCTCTGCAGTTCATCCAGAGTGATCATGGGCCTCTTGGCTGCATCTCTGATCAGTCTTCTCCTTGTATGAGCTGAAAGTTTAGAGGGATAGCCAGGTCTTGGTAGATTTGCAGTGGTCTGATACTCCTTCCATTTCAATATTATCGCTTGCACAGTGCTCCTTGGGATGTTTAAAGCTTGGGAAATCTTTTTGTATCCAAATCCGGCTTTAAACTTCTTCACAACAGTATCTCGGACCTGCCTGGTGTGTTCCTTGTTCTTCATGATGCTCTCTGCGCTTTTAACGGACCTCTGAGACTATCACAGTGCAGGTGCATTTATACGGAGACTTGATTACACACAGGTGGATTGTATTTATCATCATTAGTCATTTAGGTCAACATTGGATCATTCAGAGATCCTCACTGAACTTCTGGAGAGAGTTTGCTGCACTGAAAGTAAAGGGGCTGAATAATTTTGCACGCCCAATTTTTCAGTTTGATTTTTTAAAAAAGTTTGAAATATCCAATAAATGTCGTTCCACTTCATGATTGTGTCCCACTTGTTGTTGATTCTTCACAAAAAAAATACAGTTTTATATCTTTATGTTTGAAGCCTGAAATGTGGCAAAAGGTCGCAAAGTTCAAGGGGGCCGAATACTTTCGCAAGGCACTGTATGTCCTGTCAATGTAAAAACTCAGACCTGCAAGGCATAAATTAATCTTGAACCATTTACCTGAGAAAACAGAGCTACGGTATTAAAATCAGAGTTTATTTCACTTACACACCTCTCATAATCTGTCTCTCTCCTTTGCAGTGGTTTGTGATTGGATACACAGTAAACCCAGTTTGGAATCTTGGTGACATGACATTATACTGACCTGGACCATGCAACAGTTTGTGGTGTCATCACATCTGAACAGAACTTTTAACCATCATGGAACAAAACATCAAGAGACCACTTTCAAAAATACATACTAGCATTTACTGAGCTACCATGACTACCCTTTGCCAAAAGAACATACATTACCAAAAGTATGTGGACACCTGCTTGTCGAACAGCTGATTCCAAAATCATGGGCATTGATATGGAGTTGGTTCCCCCCCCCCCCCCCCCCCCCCTTTGCTGCTGTAACAACCTCCACTCTTCTGGGAAGGCTTTCCATCAGATGTTGGAACATTGCTGCAAGGACTGGCTTCCATTCAGCCACGAGCATTAGTGAGATCCGGCACTGATGTTGGCCGATTACGCCTGGCTCGCAGTCGGTGTTCCAATTCTTCCCAAAGGTGTTAGATGGGGTTGAGGTCAGGGTTCTATGCAGGCCAGTCAAGTTCTTCGACACCGATCTTGGCAAACCATTCTGTATAGCCCTCGCTTTGTGCATGGGGTCATCAGCATGCTGAAACAGGGAAGGGCCTTCCCCAAACTGTTGCCACAAAGTTGGAAACACAGAATCGTCTAGAATGTCATTGTATGCTGTAGCGTTAAAATGTCCCTTGACTGGAACTAAGGGTCCTAGCCTGAACCATGAAAAACAGCCCCAGACCAATATTACTCCTCCGCCAAACTTTACAGTTGGCACTATGCGTTCGTGCAGGTAGCGTTCTCCTGGCATCCGCCAAACCTAGATTTGTCCGTCGGACCACCAGATGGTGAAGCGTGATTCATCACTCCAGGGAACGCGTTTCCACTGCAGAGTCCAATGGCGGCGAGCTTTACACCACTCCAGCCGACGCTTGGCATTGCGCAGGGTGATCTTAGGCTTGTGTGCGGCTGCTCGGCCATGGAAACCCATTTCATGAAGCTCCTGACGAACAGTTATTTTGCTGACATTGCTTCCAGAGGCAGTTTGGAACTCACTAGTGAGTGTTGCAACCGAGGACAGAATTTTTGCTGAGGCGTTGTTGCTCCTAGACCAGGGTTCCCCAATTGGCGGCCCACGTACGGTGGTTTTATATGGCCCTCCGAGTTTCTGAGCCAATTTTTTTTACAAAAAATATACACTTTAAATTCATTGTTGGACATAAGACTAAAAACACCAAGATATCAGCTCCAATTTATCTTAATTTTGGAGAATCTGTTCTAGTATTCCAACGCATAATATAGAAATGTGATTGTATACCAAGGTAAGCAAGGTTTGAAATTGTTTTAGTCAAATTATATCTGTGAGATTCTTGCGGTCAATTTGCAGTCTACAATTGATCTTTAATCATGACCTGGTCCTCCGACCATCTGCTGAGGTAAAATAAATAAATTGGCCCGCAGCTGAATCTAGTTGATGATCCCTGTCCTATACATTTCCACTTCACAATAACAGCACTTACAGTTGAACGGGGCAGCTCTAGCAGGGCAGACATTTGATGAACTGACTTGTTGGAAAGGTGGCATCCTATGACAGTGCCACGTTGAAAGTCACTGAAATCTTCAGTAAGGCTGCCAATGTTTGTCTATGGAGATTGCATGGCGGTGTGCCTTTTTATATACCTGTCAGCAACGGGTGTGGCTGAAATGGCAGAATACACTAATTTGAAGAGGTATCCACATACTTTTGTATATAAAGTGTACCTTTGTGTTGACAACTATATTGCTGTACTTAGTTGTGTACTTTACCAAATTGTGGCAGTGTGCAATGAGAGGTTATACTGCGACATTTATTATGCATTTATATTGAATAAGTGCTATTTGTGGCCGAGGCACCCACATTACTTACTGGAAACCTATTTGGAATGTTTCCAAAATATTTTGTTATTCTATATTTTGGGGGGAAAAAGTTAACAATTTTTAGATCTTTCACTACAAATATATTAGAATGTCTTTACTTAGTGCCTTCAGAAGGTATTCAGACCCCTTGACTTTTTACACATTTAGTTAGGTTACAGCCTTATTCTAAAGTTGATTAAATAGTTTCCCCCCTCAATCTATACACAATAACAAAGCAAAAATGGGTATTAAGAAATGTTGGCGTAAGTATATGGATGAGCAGCATAGGCAAGGTGCAATAGATGGATAAGGTACAGTATATACATGAGATGAGTAATGTGAATGTTAACATTATTAAAGTGGCATTTATTAAAGTGGCCAGTGATGAGTCTCTTTGTAGGCAGCAGCCTCTGAGTTAGTGAGGCCTTGAGATAGAATCTGTTTTTCAGTCACTCGGTCCTAGCTTAGATGCACCATGTACTGACCTCGCCTTCTGGATGGTAGCGGGGGGAACAGGCAGTGGCTCGGGTGGTTTTTGTCCTTGATGATCGTTTTGGCCTTCCTGTGACATCAGGTGCTGTAGGTATCTTGGAGGGCAGGTAGTTTGCCCCCGGTGATGCGTTGTGCAGACCGCACCACCCTCTGGAGAGCCTTGCGGTTAAGGGTGGTGCAGTTGCCGTACCTTTACGGACAATTATTTTGCCCTCATGGCTTGGTTTTTGCTCTGACATACACTGTAAACTGTGGGACATTATGCAGACAGGTGTGTGCCTTTCCAAATCATGTCCAATTGATTTTACCACAGGTGGACTCTAATCAAGTTGTAGAAACATCTCAAGGATGATCAATGGAAACAGGATGCACCTGAGCTCAATTTTGAGTCTCAAAGCAAAGGGTCTGAATACTTAAAAAAATAAATAAGTCCAAACATTGCTAAAAAAAAATGTTTTCGCTTTGGCATTATGGGTTTTGTGTGTAGATTTGAGGAAAACGTTTTATTTAATCAATTTTAGAACAAGGCTGTAACTTAACAAAATTTGGAAAGAGTGAAGGGGTTTGAATACTTTCCAAATGCACTGTATGTTATATTTATCTGCTTCTGGTAATATCACCATGTTATGTGAACAGTTGATTGTGAATGATAAACTCAAAAGTTTTCATAATTTTCGTAATTTTTAATGGTTGTTGTGGGTGGTGCTGAGCTGATTTTACTAAGAGTCCTAGAGCCTAGTAGACCTGCTTTCATCTATGCAGTGTTTTCAGTGAAGGAAAGATGACAAAGGTAGGCCACTTTGTACAATGTGTGCCAAATGAATAGCCTCTCTACTGCTGTTTTTCCTTCACGAACACTAATACATGTAAGTACTGGTGAGGTATGAATTAGTGTGTCTAAAAAAAAAAAATAAAAAATAAAAAATTAAATGCCATAAAATGAGTAATATAAATTGTATAATGTATCAGTTTCACTATGCTACATACAATTCAAGATAATTGAATAGATTTTCAGTGTCCCAATACCATGGCATCAGGCTTATGAACTGATATACAAAACAACAATTGATGCATCAATTCTTTTTTTTTCAATTTAAAACCTCCTAAGGCTTTTTTTTTTTTTTTTTTTTTTACATTTGTAGGAGAATATAACACATTAGATCTGGTAAAAGATAATACAAAGTAAAAAAACAAGAGTTTTTTGCAAATTCTTTGAAATGCAAGAGAAAGGCCATAATGTATTCCAGCCCAGGTGCAATTTAGGTTCTGGCCACTAGATGGCATAATTGTGTGTGCACAGTTTACACGGATCCAATGAAGCATTGCACTTCTGTTCAAAATGTTGTATCAAGACTGCCCAAATGTGCCTAATTTGTTTAATAACTTCATGTTCAAAACTGTGCACTCTCCTCAAACAATAGCATGGTATTCTTTCACTGTAATAGCTACTGTAAATTGGACAGTGCAGTTAGATTAACAATAATTTATTAGGAAATGTTCTTGTTACTTACAACCTCAGGCTAATGTGATTAGCATATGTTAGCTCAACCGTCCCGCAGGGGACCCACTGATCCTATTACATACAACTGTCGCTTCAAAAATAATGCTCAGTATATGGGAGGTATTTTTCAACAGTCAGCCCGGTACAGACTCTGCAACAGAATCAATAGAGCATCTATTTTGGTGCTGTCCACCGGTGGCTTGTTTTTGGAGTCAGGTCCAGGAATGGTTGTTATGCCATAATATCAGGGTGCGGTTGGACCTGCAAACTGATTTGAAGGACCACAGTCAGTCAATAGGTAATATTGTCGTGCCCTTGGGTTAAATGTGTATTTATGGGGCAATTTCGGCAGAAATGTTGCAGAAGGGGAGGTTCAAGTCCCTAGTGAGACCCCTTGGGAAAGATGGATTGATCTGTGGCTGTCTGAAGGGTGGAATTGATGATTTTTGGGACAACTATATACGCAAATGTACAGTATAAATGTTTGAGGTCCTGCAATCAGGGGTGATGTTTTGTAGTTTGGTTTCATGCAATGAGCGGCTGATCCTTGTAGTTATGGGTGCGCTTGCTTCCATGAGGCTTGATTCTTCACGCCCATGGAAAATCCCTCCCTCTATATTATCAAATGTGCTATTAGTGTGATCACCTGTTGCCCAACTGATGAAGCATAGTGGGTATAAAATGTACAGAGGCTCATAGTCGCTGGAAGTAGGGGTGCTGCAACACCCTCTGAAAAATCTGAATAAAATAAATAAATAGAAATCTTCTCAAAAGTGAACTGGGCCTTTACTAATCCTGTATTAGCGGACCAATATAGCCATTTGTAGCACAGGTTAAAAAAAATATTTGCTTTTAAAATACACTGCTCAAAAAAATAAAGGGAACACTTAAACAACAATGTAACTCCAAGTCAATCACACTTCTGTGAAATCAAACTGTCCACTTAGGAAGCAACACTGATTGACAAATTTCCCATGCTGTTGTGCAAATGGAATAGACAACAGGTGGAAATTATAGGCAATTAGCAAGACACCCCCAATAAAGGAGTGGTTCTGCAGGTGGTGACCCAAGACAACTTCTCAGTTCCTATGCTTCCTGGCTGATATTTTGGTCACTTTTGAATGCTGGCGGTGCTTTCACTCTAGTGGTAGCATGAGACGGAGTCTACAACCCACACAAGTGGCTCAGGTAGTGCAGCTCATCCAGGATGACACATAAATGCGAGCTGTGGCAAGAAGGTTTGCTGTGTCTGTCAGCGTAGTGTCCAGAGCATGGAGGCGCTACCAGGAGACAGGCCAGTACATCAGGAGACGTGGAGGAGACCATAGGAGGGCAACAACCCAGCAGCAGGACCGCTACCTCCGCCTTTGTGCAAGGAGGAGCAGGAGGAGCACTGCCAGAGCCCTGCAAAATGACCTCCAGCAGGCCACAAATGTGCATGTGTCTGCTCAAAGTGTCAGAAACAGACTCCATGAGGGTGGTATGAGGGCCCGACGTCCACAGGTGGGGGTTGTGCTTACAGCCCAACACCGTGCAGGACGTTTGGCATTTGCCAGAGAACACCAAGATTGGCAAATTCGCCACTGGCGCCCTGTGCTCTTCACAGATGAAAGCAGGTTCACACTGAGCACGTGACAGAGTCTGGAGACGCCGTGGAGAACGTTCTGCTGCCTGCAACATCCTCCAGCATGACCGGTTTGGCGGTGGGTCAGTCATGGTGTGGGGTGGCATTTCTTTGGGGGGCCGCACAGCCCTCCATGTGCTCACCAGAGGTAGCCTGACTGCCATTAAGTACCGAGATGAGATCCTCAGACCCCTTGTGAAACCATATGCTGGTGCGGTTGGCCCTAGGTTCCTCCTAATGCAAGACAATGCCAGACCTCATGTGGCTGGAGTGTGTCAGCAGTTCCTGCAAGAGGAAGGCATTGAGGCTATGGACTGGCCCGCCCGTTCCCCAGACCTGAATCCAATTGAGCACATCTGGGACATCATGTCTCGCTCCATCCACCAACGCCACGTTGCACCACAGACTGTCCAGGAGTTGGCGGATGCTTTAGTCCAGGTCTGGGAGGAGATCCCTCAGGAGACCATCCGCCACCTCATCAGGAGCATGCCCAGGCGTTGTAGGGAGGTCATACAGGCACGTGGATGCCACACACACTACTGAGCCTCATTTTGACTTGTTTTAAGGACATTACATCAAAGTTGGATCAGCCTGTAGTGTGGTTTTCCACTTTAATTTTGAGTGTGACTCCAAATCCAGACCTCCATAAATTTGATTTCCATTGATAATTTTTGTGTGATTTTGTTGTCAGCACATTAAACTATGTAAAGAAAAAAGTATTTCATGAGAATATTTCATTCATTCAGATCTAGGATGTGTTATTTTAGTGTTCCCTTTATTTTTTTGAGCAGTGTACAAAACTGCTTTCAAAAGTGTTTTCCCACAATTGCATCAAGAATTGTTGTGCATTGACAAGTTCCCCTCCTATGGCTCTCGCAACATAAATGTGCCTCGAGAGTAATATTTATCTCGCATAGAGCATACAACAAGCCGACTAGGTAAATAGGTCAACTATGAGGTTGTCTAATTTTGTTTTAATAACAACATTACATGGCAAAAATAGAAGCATTGGAAAGTTACATCCTGAGTGATAAAGTATAGGCTTACCACCATTTTGGGATTTTTCTGACAATTTAGGATGTTGCACACCCTTGGCTGAATGCATGTGTACCATCCTAAGGTGTCTAAAAATGAGTGACGTTACATTTGCATTTTCAAACCGTGTGTTGCAAACTGCTTTCAAACACCAACCTCAACTGTATCAGTAAGTACGGTGTCCAGTAAATATTTTGTACATATAGTTTCACCTGACCGGTAGATTAGGGAACATTCAGGGACATGAGGAGAAGGATGCGACTGCAGCCTGCAATTCGGGGCGTTCCTTCATGTAGGAATTCCTGCATCTGCAGGAACCCCTCTTTATACTTCTATTGGTCCATCTTTAGGCTGACTCCAGTACATTGGCAGTATGCAGGGACGCTCCACTACAGTAGGTGGCAGTAATTTATGTTGGATGCCAACCACTGATAAACCCCACAAAAGAAGAGGAGACGTGTGACAACAGTAGCTAGCTGTTCTCCCGCAGTTCTGTTAACGGTGAGCGCAGGTGTTCGGCAGGCGGGAGGGAAGGACACTGTCCAAACTCAGATAATACTTTTATTTCCCTTTTGACCCACATTAAAAAGTGTAACACAAATATGAAGATGTCGTGCTTGAGAGGGACAGTTCATGCAGGAACCAATGGGTTGCGCAGGGTGCGGGGCATTCCAGCAGATGCAGGTATTCCACATGCAGTAATTGCGGCCTGCAGTTGCGCACTATTGGACATGAGGGTATGAGGTTGAAGGCACACTATTTTCAAAATTGTTTTATGTGAAACCACACTTTCTACACTTTTGTTCAAATAATTGTTTTAGTATAGTGTAAGCTTCTGCCTTAAGCATACTAAATAAATAATGCCATAGATTCTGTTTTGGAAAAATAGTGAACGTGGCAAAAAAGGGAAGCATAATGTAAGCTGAACCACAGAGTTTTGATGAAAACAATGGAGAAAAAATGTCTGATATTTCACATGCTGCTATTTATTGCTGACCAGCAGATGTCACCGATAATGAAACTGAGTAATTAACCGTTTTTTGGCACAATTTGGTTAAAGCTCTGAAGCCTTCAGAAAGTCTCTGTTTCCCATCACTACTGAAAATGGTGATGGTGGATGTTTTATTAAGACAGTACACATTTCCCCCTTTTTTTTCAGCGGCTAGCCATTAAAGCTAGTTACGGAGGACAATGATGCCCTTGCAGCCTGAATGGAGGATGCTTTATGTACGAGCCGGTCCACATGGAACACGAGTGTATTACCGGGAATGCACAGACAATAGTGCAGCTCCAGAACCCACTATCGGCTGCCTAGGCTAACATGTGCTCAGCCCCCACCTTCACTCCCTATTCACCCATGACTGCGTGTCCACGCACGTCTCCGACTCGATCATCAAGTTTTTTGGAGACTACAGTTACCAACAACAACAAGAAAGCCTACAGGGAGGAGGTGAGAGTGTGGTGCCAGGAAAATAACCTCTCCCACAATGTCAACAAAACGAAGGAGCTGATCGTGGACTACAGGAGACCGAGAAAGCACAGCCCCATCCAAATCGACGGGGTTGCAGAGGAGAGGGTCAAAAGCGTCAAGTTCCTCGGCTTGCACGTCCCTGACGACCTGAAATGGTCCCTTCACACAGACCGTGTGGTGAAGGAGGCACAACAGCACCTCTTCAACCTCTGGACCCTCACAAACTTCTACAGATGCACCATTGACAGCATGCTGGCAGGCTGTATCACCTCCTGGTACGACAATTGCACTGTCCGCAGCCGCAGGGCTCTCCAGAGGGTGCTGTGGTCTTCCCAACGCATCACCAGGGGCCTGCCCTTCAGGACAGCTACAGCACCCGGTGTCACAGAAAGGCCAAGAAGATCATCAAGGCCCTCAGCCACCCGAGCCAGGGCCTGTTATCCCCGCTACCATCTAAAAGGCAGAGCCAGTATAAGTGCATCAAAGCTCGGACCGAGTGACTGATTTAACAGCTTCTATCTCCAGGCCATCAGCCTGTTAAACAGTCACCACTAGCTGGCCTCCGCCCAGTACCCTGCCCTGAACCTTAGAGTCAGGCCGTGTCAGAGGAAGACCCTAAAAATTGTCAAAGACTCTAGCCACCCAAGTCATAGACTGTTCTCTCTGCTACCGCATGGCAAGCGATACCGATGCCCCAAGTCTGGAACTAACAGGACCCTGAACAGCTTCTAACCCCAAGCCATAAGACTGCTAAATAGTTTGTCAGGGTAGCTATTTGGTTAACTAATTAACTATCTGCATTGACCCTCATTGCACTAACTTTTTTTGACTCATTACATACGCTGCTGCTACTGTTAATTATGCTTAGTCACTTTATTCCGTAGTTTTTGAATCGGTACTGGTACCCCGTGTATATAGCCAAGTTATCGGCGAGGCAGGTAGCCTAATGGTAAAAGCGTTGGACTAGTAACCGAAAGGTTGCAAGATCGAATCCCGGAGCTGACAAGGTAAAAATCTGTTGTTCTGCCCCTGAACAACGTAATTAACCCACTGTTCCCCGGTAGGCCGTCATTGGAAATAAGAATTTGTTCTTAACTGACTTGCCTAGTTAAATAAAGGTATATATTTTTTTCTATCATTGTGTACGTGTTATTACTTTTTAAAATTATTTCTCTATTTTCTCTCAGCATTGTTGGGAACAGCCCATAGGTAAACATTTCACTGTTAGTCTACACCTGCTGTTTACGAAGCATGTGATGAATAAAATTGTATTTGCTGCCCTATGTACATATCGTCATTGAACACTGGTCACTTTAATAATGTTTACATTGGATTAGTGATAAGGTTCCTTCTATTAAAGATTGGCATAAGATACTATTTGAATGGGTGCCTCTGGAATATCTGACATGTACATTGCATTCTAAAAGAGACCAGTTCTACAAAGTATGGGAACCTTATCTAAATTACCTAGAACCTGAGGTATCAGCTATTATGCTGCAAGGATTCTCGTAGAATGACGGGCATGTATGTATTTCAGAACTACACTGTACGTTCCATGTGTGGAACCTAACCTCTTGGTTTAAACTGAGCTTTTTTGTTTAATTTCTGTTTGTAAGTTTGTTTAAAATGTATGTATTGAGAGACGCAATGATGGTGATGGGGTGAGAGAAGCTTTCTGTGTGCTTTGTCTCTGTTGTTGTATCTCTTAATATGGGTGAAAATTGTAAAATTCCAATAAAAATACTGTTATAAGAATAATGATAAGATAATAAGATAATAAGATAATTTTACCCACTTTATATGTATATACTGTATTCTAGTCATGGCTCATCCTATAAGTACTGCTGTACTAACCATTTCTATTCATATATTGTCCATACACACCATTTTATATATATATATATATATATATATATATATATATATATATATATATATATATATATATCTGTATATATATATATATATATACTGTATATTTATTTATATATATATACTGTATATTTATATTCTGGACTTGAGCTCAGGCCTAGTTCGCACTAGGCTAATTCAGGAGACAGATTGGAGTTTTTATGCCCTGATATCAGGAGCTGGCGGGAAAAAGTTTAATTAAACAATCCAGAGACTGAAACTAATGAATCAGATGACATATTTAGGGAGAGCGAATCGATATACAATCTGGAAATCAGCTGTAACTGTCAATAGTCAAACAAAGCTTAAAGCGACGTTTGAGTGAACCCTGAATACAGAAAATGAATGGTGAAGTTGCTTTCGGACACAGTAGACGCCTCCTCAAAACAACTAAGGCATAATCTTATTCGCTGGTATTATAGCGGTCTGTAAACATATGTTCGAGGTGCATGACGCCACCTACTGTGTGGGCTGTGTCAGTTTACTGCGCTGGAGTGTGAATTAATTACACTTTGTGACCATTGCTATGAACGCTAAGCTAACCTTACTGAAACATCACTCATTGGCCTATCCCTCAGATCTACTATTCACTGGGATCCTCTCAGAATAATTCACCCTTGATCCATTCTACTTTCTTCACTGCCTCAGCATACGACACATGCACTTCTCTGACCCTGGCAAACAAGGTATAAATCTTCTTCTATGATACAATGGTGGCCCGCAAACAAACGTTAGAGGTGCATGCCGCCACCTACTATGCTGGAGTGTGTGGTCAATCATGGTTTACAACATTTCCAAATCCTCCTACCTACCTCAGTACCTCTGAGAAAATAAAGAGCCCTACTAACTTCTAATAGACCCTCCTCCATCCCCAAAATCCTTTCCAAATGCCCCCAACCCTGTCTAACCTTCATGACCCTACACTTCAATCTTTCCCTCTCTTCAACATACCTAAAACACTATATTAACACATGCTCCACCATTTCATCGACCATACAATCCAGACAGAAACCTTTCACGTGGCTTGCCAACCAGATGTAATGACGAGTTCAATCTACAATGTCCTAAGTGCAATCGAGCAAACACCACCTCTTCCTTCCTAATCTGATTTTCTTTGTAGGGCATATAAATTCTGGCCCTTGAGCTCAGAGTTACATCTCTTCTGCCACACATCTATCAAAATGGCTCTGATCTTAAATCTGGCCTCACCTCTACCCAGTGGAACATTAATATCAATTATATCTCGTTTCAAAGCGCTTTTGGCTAACTGGTCTACAATTTAATTCCCTTCCCCACCCGAATGTGCTGGGACCCAGCAGAATCTCACTACTACAACCAGTCTCTCAATTATCCAAAATAACATGAATACCTTCAATAGTAAGTCACTACTATTAGATTTACCAGATGATAAACTATTCAATACAGACAGAGAATCTGAGCCTACTATAATTCTAACAGGTTGTACATCCTCCACCCACTGGAGGGCAACTATTATCCCCAACAGTTCAACTGAGTATATTGACAGTTCATCTGTTAGTCTTCAAAATATCTGCACATCAAATTCAGGAACGTAAACGCCTGCTCCTGTGCGCCCAATATCTGGGTCCTTGGTGCATCCTGTTTCTATTGATCATCCTTGAGATGTTTCTACAACTTGATTGGAGTCCACCTGTGGTAAATTCAATTGATTGGACAGGATTTGGAAAGGCACACACCTGTCTATATAAGGTCCCACAGCTGACAGTGCCTGTCAGAGAAAAAAACAGCCCATGAGGTTGAAGGAATTGTCCGTAGAGCGCCGAGACAGGATTGTGTCAAGGGACAGATTCACCACTGTTTTACACTTTCACTTTCAACATTTATGATATGACCTTTCGATGTACAATGGCAGGGAAAGGACCCTTTGGAAATGAAACCCTCTGGATTTCTGCATAAAATTGTTCATAAAATTTGATCTGACTTTCATCTAGGTCACAACGATTGACAGTCTGCGTAAACCAATAACACACAAACAATATGTTTTCATGTCTTTATTGAACACATCGTGTAAACATTCATAGTGCAGGGTGGGAAAAGTATGTGAACCCTTGGATTTAATAACTGGTTGCCCCTCTTTTGGCAGAAATAACCTTAACCAAATGTTTTCTGTAGTTGCGAACCTGACTTGCACAACGGTCAGGAGTAATTTTGGATCATTCCTCTTTGCAAAACTGTTTCAGTTCAGAAATATTCTTGGGATGTCTGGTGTGAACTGCTCTCGAGGTCATGCCACAGCATCTCAATCAGGTTGAATTCAGGAATCTGACTGGGCCACTACAGAAGGTGTATTTTCTTCTGTTGAAGCCATTCGGTTGTTCATTTACTTCTTTGTTTTGGTTCATTGTCCTGTTGCATCACCCAATTTCTGCTGAGCTTCAATTGGCGGACAGATAGCCTGACATTCTCCCGAAAAATGTCTTGATTAAACTTGGGAATTCATTTTTTCATTGATGATAGCAAGCTGTCCAAGCCCCGAGGCAGCCCCAAATCATGATGCTCCCTCCACCAGTTGGGATGAGGTTTTGATGTTGGTGTGCTGTGACTTTTTTCTCCACGCATAGTGTTGTGTGTTCCTTCCAAACAACTCAACTGTAGTTTAATCTGTCCACAGAATATTTTGCCAGTAGCACTGTACAACATCCAGGTGCACTTTTGAAAACTTCAGATGTGCAGCAATGTTTTTTTTGGACAGCAGTGGCATCTTCTGTGGTGTCTTCCCATGAACACCATTCTTGTTTAGTGTTTTAGGTATCATAGACTTGTCAACAGATGTTAGCATGTTCCAGAGATTTCTGTAAGCCTTTAGATGACACTACAGGGTTCTTCTTAAACTCATTGAGCATTTCTCCATTTATAGACAATTTGTCTTACTGTGGACTGATGAACATCAAGGCTTTTGGAGATACTTTTGTAACCCTTTCCAGCTTTATTGCAAGTCAACAGTTCTTAATCTTAGGTCTTCTGAGAACTCTTTTGTTCGAGGCATGGTTCACATCAGGCAATGCGTTTTGTGAATAGCAAACTCAAATTTTGTGAGTGTTTTTATAGTGCAAAGCAGCTCTAACCAACATCTCCAATCTCATCTCATTGATTGGACTCCCGGTTAGTTGACTCCTGACTCCAATTAGGTTTTGGAGAAGTCATTAGCCTAGGATTTCACATACTTTTTCCAACCTACACTATGAATTTTTACATGATGCATTCATTATAGACAAGAAAAAAATGCAAAAATGTGTGTTTATTAGTTTAAGCACACTGTTTGTCTATTGTTGTGATTTACATGAAGATCAGATTTGATGACCAATTTATGTAGAAATCCAGGTATTTCCAAAGGGTTCAGACAGTTTTTCTTGCAATTGTATATTGCTCATTGAACCATAGACCCAAATGTTGGTGCTTAGAAACCCTCCCCATACAGAAACAACTGTATATTATCGGCGACTTCGTTCTTCGAGAAGAACATACAAGACTTCGCCACTGACAACTTAACCTCCCTAGTCAATCGACCATATTTCAACATCCACTATAGCTTGTTGAATAGATTTGATCACGAGTTTCATTCCACCCTCTTAATAGCGCCACCATCAGCATATAGCGAAGCTCCAATACCCCTACCTACATTCGAAAACACATCGTTAATCATAATGTTGAACAAAATAGGACAGATAGCACTGGCAATGAGGTATAATAAGAAATACCACTCAAATTAGAGAACAATGCTCCGGCTCCACCCATGAAAAGCACGTTGATGTACGTAATAAAATAAGCCTGCGAGCGCGTTCAGCAAACGTGCGTGCGTTACGTGCATCAAAGATGGTGTCGTAGGAACTGGGTACTGTTGTTCTAGAAGTCATCTGAGTCTCAAATAGCTACATGCATGTGTTTAGTTTCTTGGAGCTGCTTAGAGTAAATAAGTATGATCAAACTGATGTTTGCAGGATACAAAAAAAGTGAAAGGTACACGTAGAGAGGGTCGTTAGCAAGGAACTTAGTTTGAGGCAGTTTAGCTAGCTAACAATGTGTAACGTTGTGTTTTGAACTGACCTGTGTGGTGTGCTTGCTAGGGACTGGTTTACTTTGAGATTTGACCGATTGGAGGCTAGCTATCGTCAGCTAGACCGCTCTATCTAGCCGGATCAGAGTGCGCGTGACCTTTGCCCCCATTACATAGTTAGTTATCTGGCAAAGGTTACTGTAGTTAGCCAAAACAAAAGTCGCTAGCTGCCTTGCTTGTGAAAGTTAAACAGAGCGCTGGCTATAGATAAGATGATTTGTTTTTAAGCTTCTACAGTAGCTGACTTGCTAAGCTTGGTAGGGCGTGCTTTGTCAATTCAGAACTACGCTAGGTGAGAGTGGTCTCGCAGCATCTGGATTCAACGAGTTTAGTGTGTATGAATGAATGTACCCAAGTCAAACAGCTGGGAGGAAGCTCAAGCTTACATTACCGACATTGGGTTCCCAACGAATTGACCAACGACCACATTAAAGGGGACCAACAACGAATAACTTTTGATTGTCTTTTAAAATATTTTTTAAATACCATTTACAATAATGACTTATCGAGCCTTTATAAACTTTTTGTGCCTTGGGAATCGAGCTGTCACTATTTTAAATAGGAGCTCAGGTCGCCTCCTTCACATCCAGATGGGGATACGAAATATTGCATCACAGGCTGAAAGTGGTTTCAACCCTGCGAAAGTTGCTGTGGTGACAAAGATGACAAGATATGAATTCGAGCAGCAAAGATATCGCTTTTCAGAGCTCTCAGAAGAGGACTTAAAACAGCTGGTAAGGGAATGGGGGAAAAAGTATGGTACTTGCCAGTGGTGTAAAAATTCGTGAAAGTACTACTTGAGTTGTTTTGGTGGGTATTTGTACTTTACTATTTATATTTTTGACAACTTTTACTTAGCTACATTCCTAAAGGAAATTATCTACGTTTTACCCCATACATTTTCCCTGACACCCTTTACATTTTGAATGCTTAGTAGGACTGGATAATGGTCCGATTCACACACTTATCAACAGAACATCCCTACTGCTTCTGAAGTGGCAGATTCACTAAACACATATGCCCCTGGCTAGCCATACATTGTTTACTTAATATAAGTAATGTTGTATTATTTATACTTTTGACACTTAAGTATATTTTCGCAATAAATGTACTATTGATACTTAAGTATATTTAAAACAAATTACTTTTAGACTCTTACTCAAGTATTCTTTTTCTGGGTGATGTTTACTGGAGTAATTTTCTGTTAAGGTATCTTTACTTTTCCTCAATTTTGACAATTGGGTAATTTTTCCACCACTAGTACTTGCTCTCAGACTCACTTATTTTTAAAATGTGTTCATCCTTGACAGTAAAACACCCCCTGAACGACTAGGCATCGGCACATGCTAGTTTTCCTTTCAGTTCAGACAGAGACTTGATGATCCCATAGATCTTTGCTGGTGATGGACAGATATTTATATTGCAGGATGTCCGATTCCGTTCTCAATGTTGTGAGTTGCATAATAATCCTCAACCGGGGCCTGATTGAAATGTCTTTGCTGTGGTTTAAAATGGTGATAATCTGAGTTGTTGTGCTTGTTACAGCTTGCATTGAAGGGCTCCAGTTACCTTGGGCTGCTGGAGAGACACAACATCCATACCCGCAATGTGGAACACATTGTGGAGAGTCTACAGTAAGATGATGAGATTCTATTCAAGGATATTGTTGTGATTTACTGTATACAAGCAGTCATGAAGTTGTAAAGTGACCGCAACCATAACCTTTGTGTATTTTCTGTTCTCTCTAGGAAAGAGGGGATGGAGGTGCGTGTGGTGAAGAGAGGGCAATATGATGAAGAAACAGTGCGATGGGCAGATGCTATTATCTCTGCAGGGGGTACGTTTTCTCCCTTTTTAAGAGTTTGAGAAAAGTAGCTGATAATTTCGCATGGTCACTTTCCCACAGTGGTACAATTGAATTGGGATTGTTTTGTAAGTCCGTGCTCAGAGAATACAAAGGGTCAGCTCAACCCATGAATAGGCCTATTTCACCCAGAAACCTTGCTATCATAATCTGACCCCCTCCTGTTCCTTTTGTTAGGGGATGGAACTATGCTACTTGTCGCCAGTAAGGTTTTCAATAAAGACCAACCCGTTCTTGGGGTTAACACTGACCCGGAAAGGTAACAACTCACAACAAAAGGAGTTATTGAAAATAAAGTGGTGGTTTGGGGAATTCCCTGTGGTGAATTTCAACATTTTGTTAAATGGAATGAGAGGAGGGGGGGGGGTTGCTTTATCTAGTTTGAGGGGGAAAAGTGCTCCTATTAAAGCAGTCTTTTTTTGCTTTACATGAAGGTCAGAGGGACACCTGTGCCTGCCTGTGCGTTACACACATGCCTTCCCTGAGGCACTACAAAAACTCCGCCGTGGTCAGTTCAGGTGGGTGTTTCCCTTTCACCTCCCTGGCTAGAACGCTGCTGTTAGGAAAGCTATGTTTACTCGTGAAGAATACTCTGATCTTTTTGCCACACTTCCCCAGTTCTTTTCAGCATTCCTGGTCTTACTACACTGCCCTCTGGTGTTACTGTTGCTGAACTCTAAGACTTGAGTTTCTGATTCCAGGAACAGTAATGCCTAATAATATCATGGCATTTTTCACCCCCCCCCCCCCCCCCCCCCCCCCCCACTCCCCTTTTCTTTCTCCATATGTCCCTCTCCCTGCCTACAACACACTACTACTTATTAACTCCACTTATTAATTTCCTTCCCATTCCCTCTCAACCCCTCCCCTTATACGTCCTGCAGGTGGCAGTGGCGGCAGAGGATCCGTCTACACCTGGAGGGCACAGGGATCAATCCCACCCCAGTGAACCTACATGAACAGCAGCTCAGTCTGGAGCAACACAACCAGGCCCACCGCATCACCCTCATGGAGGCCCAGAGCAGTACGGCCCCTCGGCCTCCTATGTGTACCTGGCTCAGTCTCTTTGTCTGTCTGTCTGGGCCCTTGGGGAATAATCAAAGACTTATTGAATGGAGGGGGCACTGTCTTGAATGATTAACATGTCTTCTGGTCTGTCGTTTTTGTTCTGGTATTAATTCACACAATTATTTTCATCTGATTTGCCAAAAAGCTATTTTCTACCAGTTCCTCTTCATTCAGCTGTTTTTTTGATACAGGCAAGGCTTGCAGCTTATCCAGGCCCTACCTACTCCCTGTCAGAGGACTGAATGAGATCTTCATTGGGGAATCTCTCTCCTCCAGGTACCCTTGTCATCAAACCAAACCATGGCATCTTGACCCCCCCCCCCCCCCCCCAAACATGAATGCCTGTATTTGCTGCTTTGCTGCTTATCTCTGCATGTTTCCCCCTTCATTAACCCTCCTCTGCACTACTTGGAAGGCCGCCATTGTAAATAAGAATTTGTTCTTAACTGACTTGCCTAGTTAAATATAAAATAAAAATACTACCACCCCCACCCATTTCTCCATGCACTCATTGGTGGATCTCTATCCGTCACTCACAGGGTGAAGTATAAATCCTTCAAACCTCATCTCACCCTCTCGCTCCATAGGGCTTCCTACTATGAGATCTCTGTGGACGATGGACCGTGGGAGAAGCAGAAGAGCTCTGGCCTTAGCATCTGCACTGGGACTGGATCTAAAGCCTGGTACACTAAGCTCCAACACTTTTTCTTTTTACCTATGTTGGTGTTTGCCAATTAGTGGTCCTGGAAGTCCACTCTGAATGCTACTTCTTGTGTATGGTAGTTCAAAAAAAATCTCATTCAGGAAAAATGATGATTTAACTGACAGCACAGCTTTTAGTAGAATGTTTGTTTCATGAGACTCGTTCTGGTGTGTTTTCACAGGTCTTACAATATTAACAAACTGGTTGAACAGGCTGTGGGAGAGGTCTTAAGAATAGGTGTGTGGACTCCAACCTTTCTTTATGAACCCCAATAATCATGTGGATTTGTGTTTTTGTAAATTTGTGTGTAAATGGAATTACAGCTGGAAATTTGAGACAATCAATGATTTGGGGAGAACCTGTTTACTACACTGATAATGTCATGACAGTGATTGAGTCCTCTGTCTTCCCAGGAAAGGCACAAATGGGTCTTGATATTCCACTGAGTCAGGAATTGATTGAAAAGGGTGAGTTCCAAAGGATGTACAGCTGAATGTGTGTATGGATGAATGCTCAAGGAAAATGTGTATACATGAATTGCACAATGTCTTTCTTTTGTCAGTGACTGATGAATACAACAAGTCTCTGGTGTTTGGTCCGGAGGAAGGCAGAATGATCTTCAGCATCAGAGAGCCAATCGTCAACAGAGTATTCTCCAGCAGTCGCCAAAGAGGCTTTGCCAACAGGTCCGTTCTATCTACAGTGCCTTAGTATTCACACCCCTTTTCCACATTTTGTTGTTACAGCCTGAATTTAAAATAGAGATTTTGCGTCACTGGCCTACACTGTTTTTACTTTTTAATAATGAATTAAAAATGAAAAGTTTAACTGTTTTTGAGTCGGTAAGTATTCAACACCTTTTGTTATGGCAAGCCTAAATAAGTTTCTTAACAAGTCACATAATAAGTTGCATGGACTCTGTGTGCAGTAATAGTGTTTAGAATGACCACCTCATCTCTGTACCCCACACAGGCCATTTATCTTTAAGTTATTAATTACACTTTAGATGCAGTATCAATATACCCAGTCACAACAAAGACACACGTTTTTCCTAACTCAGTTGTCGGAGAGGAAGGAAACCGCTCGGTGATTTCAACATGCGACCAATGGTGACTTTAAAACAGTTAGAGTTTAATGGCTGTGGTAGGACAAAACTGAGGATGGATAACAACGTTATTACTCCACAATACTAACCTAAATGACAGAGTGAAAAGAAGGAAGCCTCTACAGAATACAAATATTCCAAAACATGCATCCTGTTTGCAATAAGGCACTTAAGTAAAACTTCAAAATAATGTGGCAACTTTGTCCAAAATAGACTGGGAGACAAATTTGCCTTATTTGTAGGACAATAACCTAAAACACAAGGCCAAATATACAGTCGTGGCCAAAAGTTTTGAGAATTACACAAATTAATTTTCACAAAGTCTGCTGCCTCAGTTTGTATGATGGCAATTTACATATACTCCAGAATGTTATGAAGAGTGATCAGACTAATTGCGAAGTCCCTCTTTCAACTGAATCCCCCAAAAACATTTACACTGCATTTCAGCCCTGGCACAAAAGGACCAGCTGACATCATATCAGTGATTCTCTCGTTAACAAAGGTGTGAGTGTTGACGAGGACAAGGCTGGAGATCACTCTGTCATGCTGATTGAGCTTGAATAACAGACTGAAAGCTTCAAAAGGAGGGTGGTGCATGTTATCATTGTTCTTCCTCTGTCAACCATGGTTACCTGCAAGAAAACACGTGCCGTCATCTTACTTTGCACAAAAAGGGCTTCACGGGCAAGGATATGTGGAATCCCCATTCTTCTTGTCTTGCAGTGGGGTACAATCTCCCATTTTATTTTTTTCCTTTTTTAAAATTTTTTTATGTTTTGGGTTTTGCTCTTCAGGGTGTGTGTGCGCTCGCGGTGCTGGGACGCGTGCATGGTGGTGGACGGCGGGACTTCTTTTGAGTTCAACGACGGTGCCATAGCAACAATCACCATGAACGAGGAGGACCAGCTCCGGACTGTTCTCCTTGAAAACTGACCGGCCAAATCATCCTTACTGAGCTCACAGTGGACTCTCAACAGCAGTGATCTATGAAGGAAGCAGGGAGGACAAGCTAGTCTCATGCATTATTAGGACCTGTGAACTTGATGAGACTATCACATCCTCCCCTTGTAGCTTTTGGGAGTTTGGCAGAATGATATTTAGGTTATATTCATAAATGTGTTCTTTACTTTTGCATTGGTGTTGGCTGTATTAGTTACATTTGGGGTTTATTTCGCTTTTTTGTCTCAATTTGTTTTATCCAATATCTTTACAAGCTTATCGGGCCATCGGAAATGAGTGTAATTATGCAGTATTTGCAACTTTTTTCACAATACAATTACTTACAGCAGCCTGGCGTTATTTGTCTTGCTCCATTATGGATTGTTAGTTTCACAAGTTTTGAGTTTGCATAAGAGACCATATAGGCAGCTGTGATTTTCTGACTTTGCCTTGGGCATTTATCGTTGCCAAACACTACCCAAATCAATCCTCTCCACCCATTGCTATATAATTCAAAACTGAGACAGTGAGCCCACGTGACACACCATTTCTTACGGAATGTTGTGTTATAATAAATGGATGTGCTGCCATCATTAGTTTATTTTATGTATGCATTTATATTTTGGGTGTTTTTCAGACTGCCAATTACTATTGGGAAAAAATGTTGCTGTGTTGGACAAATTCTGATTTAAAAAAAATATATATATTCCATTTGGCTGATTTTATATATTTTTCTAGGTCTTTTGAGCTGCTTGGCTTCAAACACTGATTGTGTTGGGGTAGAACATTAAAAATCAAATGCACTAAGATCAAAACCCGAAAGCATTGTATTGCTCAACAGGTCAGGGCCTCGAGGGTCTTCACCTCAACTTTGACAAAACAGTGCCTTGGCCTGAAACTGCAAAATACTAAAATATTTGCTTCCAGTGTTCATCAAGGGGTCATTTGGAAAATTTTCGGGAGTTAAGAGGGATGGTTTTAGTTATGAATCATACATTGTGTAAGATTAATATGCAGAAGGGGGCGATGTCTAAATCCTTATTGTGTTGTGAATTCTGCCATGTGAACTGTATGTGGGCTACTTTCTGTGGCTTTACATCTGAAATGACTGTCTATGCACCTTATGGTGCCAGGTCATGAAACTACACTGAACAAAAACATTTACGTGACAAGTGAAGTGCTGCTCCCATGTTTCATGAGCTTAAATAAAAGATTCAGAAATGTTCTATATGTACAAAAAGCTTATTTCTCTCAAATGTTGTGCACAAATTACATCCCAGTTAGTGAGCATTTTATCCTTTGTCAAGACAATCCAGGCAGTTGACAGATGTGGAATATCAAGAGGCTGATTAAACATTACACAGTTGCACCTTGTGCTGGGGACAATAAAAGAGCACTCTAAAATGTGCAGTTTTGTCACAACACAATGCCACAGAAGTTAAGGGAATGTGCAATTGGCATGCTGACTACAGGAATGTCCACCAGAGAATTGAATGTTAATTTCTCTACCATAAGCTGCCTCCAATGTAGTTTTAGACAATTTGGCAGTACAGCTAACCGGCCTCACAATCGCAGACCATGTTTAACCACACCAGCCCAGGACCTCCACATCCAGCTTCTTCACCTGCGGGATCGTCAGAGGGTGGGCAGGGATGCTGAAGAGTATTTCTGTCAGTTCTATAGCTTGTTTGGGGGAAAAACTAATTCTGATTGGTTGGGCCTGGCACCCAAGTGTGTGGGCCTATGCCCTACCCAGGCATGTAAAATCCATAGATTAGGGCCTAATGAATTTATTTCAATTGACTGATTTCCTTACATGATCTGTAACTCATTAAAATCTTTGAAAAGGTTGCATTTATATTTTTGTTCACTATACAACACAGGAGGCATTTGTCTGATTATTAAATCGTGTGAAATCAAAACATCACAGAACTCTTTAAATAAAACATTTATTTAGACATTGACAGTGCATCTTATTTGTCAATGCACGAATTAAAAAGAAACATCTACATTTTCTTAAACATCTCAACCAAATGTGAGCACAAACAGGAACCAGACCAAACATGGCTCAGATCCATACATAGCTAGTGCCCCCCCTGTGGCAGAGACTAGCATTTTCTTCTACATTATATGCCTGTAATGTAGTGCACACTCATATTCAGTACCTAATTTAGAGACAAGATTACATTTGTGTTTCTACAAAAATGCCAAAAGATTTAGACTTTTGTATACATTATAACCACCTCAGCTTTTATTCTGTCAAACAGGTTAAATGTTCACATACTGCTTTACTCATCTCATATGTATATACTGTGTTCTATTCTACTGTATTTTAGTCAATGCCACTCTGACATTGAGCAATCTAATATTTATACATTTCTTAATTTTATTATTTTACTTTTAGATTTGTATGTATTGTTAGATACTGCTGCACTGTTGGTGCTAGGAACATAAGCATTTTCACTACACCCACCGTAACAGCAGCTAAATATGTGACCAATAACATTTGATTTGGAAGTAGACGTTGATGTAAACTGTAACTTCATTGATTTTTTTCCCTTTAAAATAAACAGATCAAGTAAAAGGCATCATTATTTAAAATGGGGCCTTCAAATACAGGTTTGTATTTTATAAACACTTTAAAAAGAGAATTCTAACCATTGCATCACGAGGTAGAGATTTCACCAGCTACAATGGTGGCGCACCGATGCAATAATCCAACTCGGACCAAAATCTTCCTCGTTTTTCTGGCAAACACTGCTTACAGTTGATAGACAGTAACTGGAACTGATGTTCCATTATCCCGTTGGTAAAACATTACAGAATGAACAAACATTATCAATCTATAACGTTAAGTTTTGCACAGTTTACAGTCTTTGGAATGTTCGGAAGTCAATAAATTGGCCAGATTATGGAGACATTATCAGCAGCCTATAAATCAGAATTTATGATTATCTCAAGTAAAAAATTAAAAATAATTTCCCTGAAAGCTACAAGCTCTGTCTTCAACATTATCAGGGTTCAAATATTTCTAAAACAGGAACGCTTTAAAATCTTATGAATTCAGTTGCATGGTATTCAAGTAGCGTTACTGTGGAGAAATGCAATTTACCAGCATTTAAAAACGTTCACTAATGTGTATCCGAAGGACATGTCCTATGACAATAATAACTTAGAACCAATGCCCATCATTATAAAACAAAAATAAGTGCTGACAAAAGAACAACATGACATCTTCATCAGAACAATTGGTGTCAGTGTTCAACAAATTGCGCATTGAGCTGTTTATGACTTTAAGCCTATCAACTCCCGAGATGAGGCTGGTGTAACCGAAGTGAAATGGCTAGCTAGCTAGCTAGTAGTTGTTCCCCTTGCTCTGCTTGGGTAACGCTGCTTCGATGGTGGCTGTTGTCGTTGTGTTGCTGGTTCGAGCCCAGGGAGGAGCGAGGAGAGGGACGGAAGCTATACTGTTACACTGGCAATACTAAAGTGCCTATAAGAACATCCAATAGTCAAAGGTTAATGAAATACAAATGGTATAGAGGGAAATAGTCCTATAATTCCTAGAATAACTACAACCTAAAACTTCTTACCTGGGAATATTGAAGACTAATGTTAAAAGGAACCACCAGCTTTCATATGTTCTTATGTTCTAAACAAGGAACTGAAACGTTAGCTTTCTTATATAGCACATGTTGCACTTTTACTTTCTTCTCCAACACTTTGTTTTTGCATTATTTAAACCAAATTGAACATGTTTCATTATTTACTTGAGGCTACATTTATTTTATTGATGTATTATATTACGTTAAAATAAGTGTTCATTCAGTATTGTTGTAATTGTCATTATTACAAATACATTTAAAAATTAAAAATAAAATTTGACTGATTAATCGGTATCGGCTTTTTTGGTCCTCCAATAATCGGCATCGGCGTTGAAAAATAATAAATCGGTCGACCTCTAGTCTGAACACCAACGACAGGTCATGCCCCACATGGTGCGGTCCCTCCAGGTGGCCTCGGTGGGACGGGCCACGCCTGAGAAGGGCCGGGTGTTGATTTGGAGACTGGGCAAACCTTTACTCAGGATTGGCAGGTAGGTGTCCTGGACCAGTCCGTATACCTCCAACGTCTGCAGCTCTGGGAACTTCTCATAATCACTGAAATAAACAACAGGCTTAGTTAGTGCAACAAAAGAAGAGAGAAATTAGCAGCTGAGGAAAGCAACAAGACTACTAAAGCATTCATATTATCACTTGAGAGCTTGTCTGTGACTTACGCTAAGGCAGCAGGGTGAACCTGGTAGTCTAAGAGACTGCAGCTGCTGAAGGATGGGGAAACTGGAGCTCGTCATCAGAACACTGTCACTAACACAAACACACAGACAAGATATCATCATGAGATTATGGTATGAAGAAACAGTATTTATACAGTATCCATGTCAAATAATGTCATGGCCAAAGAAATCATGTGGATCCACATTTCAGTCCAGCTCAGGACATGCAGTATGAACACACCTTAAATCCAGATTTACGAGGTTAGGGCATCTCTCCACCAAGTCTTTCACATCTGAAAAGAGGCCATTGGTAACTTAAACTCATCAGGGATAATCAAAAACAGTCAATACAAACATGGGCAGAGGGAAAATGGTCAATGCCACAGGTTTTCCCCACCTTCCATAGTAAGGTTCTGTCTGTAGCCACTGAGGTTGAGCTGGGTTATATTGGAGGGGATGTTACTGACAACAGCCTTCACATGATCAGTGCTGAAGTCACACCACGACAAGATCAGCTCTTCAAGCCTTGGTATAGGAACAGAAAAAGGGAAAGCAACAAAGTTCTGTATTAGTTTACCAATTTACAGATCATGGTTTAAACAGAGAGTTAAATAGATTATACTATCATTCAGAAATACTTAAGACATTTGAACACATTCAAAACAATCAAATAAAACAATTACAAATTGAGAGACTAAGTTTACCGTAAGCAGGATTTGAGAATCTGACTAAGCGAGTCGGGGGAGAATTCAGAGCAGCCACACAGATTGAGCCGTACCAGCACAGTATTCTGAGATAGGGACCTGATTGGTAGAGGAAAACTGTTTAGAGTCATTCTGAATGCTGTCTAAACAATACATCATTAATACAGATCATCATTGTAAACAGAGCATTTGTCTTCTTTATTCACTGAACGATGTTGTCAGAGAGCTCCAACGGGAGATGATATCATCTAGAACAGGGGTTGTGACAGTGCAGCGAGAGATCCATGTGATGGAAATAACAGACAAAATTCAAAAGACAAATAGGATTGTCTGTGTTCACCTACAACAGATACCTCTGTATACCCATTATATGTATGAGGACTCACTGTGTGTGGGTGAAACATGGTTCTCCAATGCAGGTATGGGGGCAGCGCAGTCCCAGTACTCAAACCATAAGCATCTGCCCAAGAGCTTGACCTAGCTGGGCTTTCCCTACCAGATCCACACTATGCCACAGAGACTCATCAAACCTGCCAGGCACAAAAACATACAGAGACTTAATGACAGACTCCGATTCATTTTGCTCATCTATTTGCCTGTGTTAGAAAAACAGTGTGATATCTAAGATGTTCAAGCAGAAATACTGCAATGTACTATGTAAGTAGTTTAAAAAGACAGTTGAATGGTCAAAGACTCACGCCAAGCGATGCCAGCGCTTGCAGACCCGGGACATCCTGAGGAGGTCCTGCAGAGGGAGGCAGGACAGGATTCCCAACAGCAACTCATCTGGGAGACTGTCCCAGGACAAGCCTGCCATTAAAAACAATGTCAGACATTTAATAACTTGCCCAAATAGTGACTTCCCTGAAACAGAACAATTATTAAGAATTCCAGATAATTAGCTATGTATTTCTAAGCTTGTTGTATTCCTCCCAACACATGGCTATATACACCTGAAAACTCCCTCCTTGTCCTTGGTCGCCTGGCAAGCACAAACTGGTTTTCCTCGTTCTCTTTGCCCTTGTAGACCACCCGCTGCTTGTGAGGTGGTGAACACTGCTGAATGAGCTCATGAGGAGTGGTCTCCGTGTCCAGACATTCACCAAAGTACTGTCTCTTTTTCCATTTGCTCTTCAGTGAGAGGGACAGCATGGATCCCTCCAAACTCTCATTCAGACAGGGAAACTACCTGCAAAGACCTGATACAAAAATAATGGGACAATGATTAAAAACAGAAATCTTTGTGGGGTGAGTATAATTTGTGGAACGTTCCAACAGGAATCTGTCCAAACACTTTGTAAAGTACAAGGTTGCCAAAAAACAACGCATACAAAGTAGAATGATCAATTCACCTAGCAACTATCTGCCGAATAGGCATCAACTCACCACGTAGCTTATTCTTAATGTTTGTCAATAGGCTAACAGAGTGAGGACAGACATTTTTCAGAATAAACGTGGCGAGTGAAAAACTTTATGAAATAGCCCACTCCCTACCCAGTATCTTTGACTACAGCTCAGAATTTAACACCATAGTACCCTCCAAGGTCATCATTAAGCTGGAGGCCCTGGGTCTCAACGCCGCCCTGTGCAATTGGGTCCTGGACTTTCTGACGTGCCGCCCACAGGTGGTGAATGTAGGAAACAACATCTCCACTTCGCTGATCCTCAACACCGGGGCCTCACAAGGGTGCTTGCTCAGCCCTCTCCTGTACTCCTTGTTCATCCATGACTGCGTGGCCAAGCACGCCTCCAACTCAATCATCAAGTTTGCAGACGACACAACAGTAGTGGGCTTGATGGTGGTGGTGAGGTGGTGAGGGCACTCGGAGTGTGGTGTCAGGAAAACAAACTCTCACTCAACGTCAACAAAACAAAGGAGATGATCGTGGACTTCAGGAAACCGCAGAGAGAGCACCCACCTATCCACATCGAATGGACAGTACTGGAGAAGGAGGTAAGTTGTAAGTTCCTCTGCGTACACACCACAGACAAACTGAAATGGTCCACCCACACAGAGGGTGTGGTGAAGGCGGTGCAACAGTGGCTTGTCACCTAAAACCCTGACAAACTTTTAGAGATGCACAATCGAGAGCATCCTGTCGAGCTGTATCACCGCCTGGTACGGAAACTGCACCGCCCTCAACAGCAAGGCACTCCAAAGGGTGGTGCGGTCTGCACAACGCATCACCGGGGGCAAACTACCTGCCCTCCAAGACACCTACAGCACGTCACAGGAAGGCCAAAACGATCATCAAGGACTCATATCACTGGCCACTTTAATAAATGGATCACAAGTCATGTCACTTTAAACAATGACACTAACAATGTTAACATATCTTACATTACTCAATTCATATGTATATAGTGTACCTTATACCATCTATTGCACCTTGCCTATGATGCTCAGCCATATATTTATATGTACATATTCCATCCCTTTAGATTTGTGTGTATTAGTTAATTGCTGGGGAATTGTTAGATATTACTGCACTGTCGGAACTAGAAGCTCAAGCATGTCGCTACACTCGCATTAACATCTGCTAACCAAAGGTGATTTGATTTGTATCTTATTTGGCCGCTACACAACTTTGTATGCGTTGTTTGTTGGCAACCATGTTATTTACGAAGTTTTTGTTACAGATTCCTGTTGGAACGTTCCACAAATTGTACCCACCCATCTTTGTGAGCATGTTGTATTACCCGGGATGTGACACAATGTACCCATCTTTGTGAGCATGTTGTATTACCCGGGATGTGACACAATGTACCCACCCATCTTTGTGAGCATGTTGTATTACCCGGGATGTGACACAATGTAGCTAGTTAGCAAAGTGTAACGTTAGTTAGATAGTTCACGTTATCTCGCTACAATGTCAATGAATGCCCGCTATAATGTTTGCGGGCGTTCCATTTTAGTAGCTAATCTGAAAAGACGAAGAGATACAGGACTGTTCCGGGATGACAAGTGCGGCCACATGGATTTGGAATAAGCTTAATTAACGTCTACATTTTTGTGAGAATTTTTTAAAAACAATTACTTGATCAAAATAAAACTGAATGGTTTTGAACACTCCTGAGTAGGGTTGCCAGGTCAAGCTGGAATGTCTAGCCCAATGACTACTAAAAAAAAAAAAGGCTAGAAAACTAGCCCACTTTTGTGTTTCACAGCAAGAGAGGAGTTGCCATAGTTATACAATAAACCCATTTTCCATAATGCTTTCGAGCCAACTAAGAAATAACATAGTAACTAGTAACGACGTTAGAAGCTAAATGAGTGTTTACTCAAAATAATAATTATTGCAAGCTATGACATGACATAAAGGAATTGGAATATGTGGCATGAGAAAATATAATTTGCCCTTATTGTTATTATTATTAGTGCTATTATAAACTGGTTACCAACATAATTAGAACAGTAAAAAGTAATGATTGTCATACCCGCGGTATATGGTCTGATTGGCTGAATTCAAGGCTAGAACCAGGTTTATAATTGTAAGAAAATAAAGAAATCCCCTAAACTAGGTGGTTCGATCCCTGAATGCTGATTGGCTTACAGCCGTGGTACATCAGAACGTATAACACGGGTATGACAAAATATTTATTTGTACTGCTCTAATTACGTTGGTAACCAGTTTAAAATAGCAATAAGGCACATCAGGGGTTTGTGGTATTTGGCCAATATACCACGGCTTATGGCTGTATCCAGGCACCCCGCATTGCGTCTTGCAAAGAACAGTTCTTACCCGTGGTATATTGGCCATGTACCAGACCCCCTCTGGCCTTATTGCTTAAATAAATCAGACAGAAGAGTTTGAGTGATGAAAGTTGGACAGAGGATCTCGAAATCTATTATCTGGCAATTGTGTTGTTATTATGTGCCAAATGTTAAGTCTAATGTCCTGCGTTTATGATTGTAATTCAATTTTGCTATGGTTTGCTTGGATAAAGGCATGTAGCCTATAGCCCCTGATATGCCTACATCTAATTTCAGATTGTCTACAGTAGCCTAGAAAAGATTTAGGCAAGATGTAAACTGAACGATTTAGCAGCTTGCTTAGTTCAAATTAACAGACTAATTTATTCAACATGAATAGTGAAGAGATTAAGAGGTAAAATGTGCTTGTGTTTTCCAATAGCCTGTTGGAATAGGCTACTGATGACGGGTTCATAATATCAAACACTGAATTAAATATGAATAATATGTATATGACCTGAATATGCTTGTCAGCAACAGCCAGTGTTTGTTTTTTTGAATTTGTTTTATCTGTAGCCTAATCTTACTGTTACCGTCGATCTAACGCGTGATTGATCGGCAATCTAACAACTGATCGACCGGCAACTGCGATAGAGTTTTGGTAATTTCTAATTCAATTAATTTATGATGACCATTAATGCATAATAACACAATGCTACTACTACAATAAACGTAATTATAGGAATAGGCTATTTATTAAATTGGTTTGCCAGCTCCGGGTAGGCTACACAAGTGGCACACATTTAGTTGTAATGACTCCAGTGATATCGTCATTTCAACATATTTATTATATCAAATTGTAGCCTACAATGGCATATACGTTAATAGGCTCCATGATGGCCAACAGAGGCAAATGTACCATTCTTCACATTTAGCCTAATGTCAGTTTCGTTGAGTAATTTCCCCCATAAAAAGACTAGGTGAGGGAGTTCCATAACTTCCATTTCAAATTTCCACTCGGGCATCCCCGAGACCCAAGGACGACCAAAGTCGTTTTCCAGTGCTTTGCCTCCATCATTTATTTATGTGCATCAGTTCTAGCGTATTAATATGTTTTATGCAAAAGTGTGTCTCCATAATGACAACCTAAATTGTGTGAAAACCGCGAACATGGCAATACTGCTCCCAAGTCCCAACTTTGGCAGACAAGTTTCATACTCTCGCGGAATCTTGACATCACTGACATTAAGCTGGATCCCTTCTAGTGTTAACCCCTCACACTGTGAAAGTAGGGACGTACTCGTAAAATTCTCCAAATGTATACTTGGTTCAGTTTTAGGTTGGAGACACATTTCCAGCTACCAAGAGATCTGAGCGAATTATGGGCCTGACAGAAACTAAAGCAAATATTGCCGAATGTCGGTTGTCATAAATGGCACTGTCCTCGAATCATGAAAATGTTGAATTTACAATGATTTGCAATAGATGGTGCAGAAATACCTTTTATTTCAGTATTCATTAAATACTACAGCCCCATATACTGTGGTTGGGCTAGATAAAGAGGCAATGAGTGTGGAATTTCTCGCGATAATCCTTGTTGATTCCGGTCCTGTCGGTGTTGAATGATTCCGTAAAGATGGCGGTCAGCATCCGAGGCCGTCCGAGTCGAAGCATTCGGATGCGAGGTGAGACAATATATATGTCAGTCTGGACCAGAGATTAGCAACCCTCCAGAACACAAAGCGGAACTTTCATTGTACCTGTTAGTTGCTGGCTCCTTGCTAACCGTTAATGCTTGGTGTGTATGGTTTGCTTTGACAGGTCGGAATGACAGTGGGGAGGAAAATGTACCACTCGATCTCTCCAGAGGTGGGTGAATCAGATTGGAGCTTGGAGTCACCATCCCAGCATTGAATCGAAGCTAGCTAATTTATTAGTAGGATGCCGCTAGCTTGCTACTAAATGGCCGAACATGGTAACTCCCTTTATTTACATTTAATTAGTTAGCTACAATGCTAACTGTGTTGACAACCTGGCTAAGTAGCATAGCTAGCAGCAATTCAAAACATGATCATCACGACATTGTTGTTTTGATGCATGTTATGGTTTGGATATTAGCTAGTGTCATTCAATGTTTCTAGCTCACTGCATATTGCTTGAATGCAATTCAATGCTAATTCAATGCCATTGATTTTCTACTAGAGAAATGTGTCCAAGTCCCTTCCTTGATTTATTTGCAGAATAGGCCCATGCCTTATTGAAGCTAAACTCCAACACACTCCTACTTTATCATCATAATCCAAATGTTAAGGGCCTGTATTGTATTGTTTGTTTTTCATCATGGGAGAGTTTGTAAACAAATTATTTAGTTATTGTTTGAAATGATGTAGCTACTGCATAAAAAGTGACGTAGGCAGACTTACCTCGAGTTTAGGATAGTAGCTCCCCTGTTAAACTGATGGATGTAACAGTAAGCCCCTAAAGGCATTTTCAAAAGTTAGTTGAATCATATTGCACCTTCAAAATGCCACAACCTTGATCAACAGTATGATGATATGGTAATACTGAGTGCTTTTTTTGGTCACTGAAGTGCAATGGGTTTTCACAGCAGAGCAGTTCCACCACAATTCAGCTAAATATACATGTTGGCATCTTAACTGTCCTCATTACAGGAACACTCTGTCCAAGTGATATCCCCAGATTTCCTCATGGACACTCTGAACCCGAAGTCACTTGACTGAAGCATAGAATAGCACATTCGGACTATTGCCGAATAGTAATGTTTTACTGATTTATCGCATAAGATTTTATATTGCTCACTCGGGTGAAGAAATCCCAAATGCCCTGATCCCAAATGTGTTTCTATTTCTAGTTTAGTGTTCCGGTCCCACTCATTAATGAGGCTTAGTCATGCTGGTCTCTCCTGAACACAGTGTGTTCTGTTACTGTAACGCATTGGAACAGAGTTGTAAACCAGTGAGAGAACCTTTCAGTTCATTGTACCTGTTGATGTTTCGTTTCAGATCCTTCAGACAACCTTCGGGAAATCCTTCAGAATGTTGCCAAGCAACAAGGAGTCTCCAACATGCGCAAACTCGGTCACCTGAACAACTTCATAAAGGTTTGTGGGGCAGCATCTCAGCAGACATTAAGTGTATGTAACGTTTGATTTGTTATGTTTGAATGTGTTCTTACGAGTATGTTTGTCTCCGTCTGTCACAGCTTCTCTGCAATGCAGGCCACTCAGAGGAGAAGCTTGGGTTTACACATGAAGAGATCGTCATCTGGTGATTTTTTCGAGAAATTAATCTTCAGTGGTGCTACGTATACAGTACCAGCTGTTTTTTCTTTATATTTTTTGTTTTGTTACTTTTACCCCTTTTTCTCCCCATTTCGTGATATCCAATTGGTAGTTACTGTCTTGTCTCATCACTGCAACTCCCGTACGGACTCGGGAGCGGCGAAGGTCGAGAGCCGTGCATCCTTCGAAACACAACCCAGCCAAGTCGCACTGCTTTTTGACACAATGCCCACTTAACCCGGAAGCCAGCCGCACCAATGTGTCGGAGGAAACACTGTGCACCTGGCGACTGTGTCAGCGTGCATTGCGCCTGCCCGCCTCAGGAGTCGCTAGTGCGCGATGGGACAAGAGCATCCCTGCCGGCCCAACCGTCCCTAACCAGGACGACACTGGGCCAGTTGTGCACCGCCCCATGGGTCTCCTGGTCGTGGACGGCTGCAACAGAGCCTGGACTCAAACCAGGATCTCTAGTGGCACAGTTAGCACTGTGATGCAGTGCCTTAGACCACTGTGCCACTCAGGAGGCCCCCTACCAGCTGATTTATTTTCTTTCTTTGACCTATATTTAACTAGGCAAGCCAGTTAAGACAAATTCTTATTTTCAATGACAGCCTATGTTGTTTTCAGTTCCACTATACAATGAATTTTCCATTATAATGAAGTCAAGTGCTGATTTGTTTGTTATTCCTTATTCTTCTCTCCCCCTCGCATTTCCCATCCTGACCCTTTTCTAGTCTCCGGTTAGCGCTGTTAAATGAGGCTAAGGAGGTGCGAGCTGCAGGGCTGAGGGCTCTACGCTACCTGATCAGAGACAGCTCTATTCTCCAGAAGGTCCTCCGTCTTCAGGTGGACTACCTGATCGCCAGGTGAGTGCTACATCTGAACAGTGTGTGTGTGACTTATCCCAATGTTGAGCCCACTTAACCTTTCAACCACTGAGTGACTGAGTATGTCCTTCTCCAGGTGCATAGACATCCAGCAAAGCAATGAGGTGGAAAGGACACAGGCTCTCAGGCTGGTGCGAAAGGTGAGACACCCCAACCTCTCCCAAACTAAATTAATTTCATGCATAGTGTACCATTCAGTAAGATTTCGAAGTACGACCAGTTATTTGAGTGATAATGCCAGAGAAGCTGGTGTTTGGAGGATATATTGGCACGGGTGTTGTTAGGCTCAAGATGAAATCAAAGATCGGCAAACCATGCTAATATATCCTCCAAACACCGGCTTCAAGAGCATTATCACTTATACAATGGGTTACCAATATATTCAAATAATGATTTACATATATTCATTATAAACGTTATTTTGCAGAATTTATTTGTACTGTTTCATCCTTCCACAAGATATAGTCTCGACGCAAATCTAGGATGTCTACCTGAGCCAGCTGGTCGTTCGTTCTATTGGTTCGGTTGCCAGAGACGCAAACCAGTCGTTAAGTCTTTCTGTTCTGTATCTATGGATGTTCTAAATGTTCTGTTGCCATACTGGCTGGCAATGTTCTTATTCCTTGCTTGCTAGCTAGCAAACTACGGCTATCTTACAGTCACGTCAAACAGTGCAGCCAGAATAACAACAAAGTATTTGCATTTGTTTTAAGCTGTTTTCGAGTGACATTTATTTGGATACATCCATAAGAATGAGCTAATGATGCGTGATTTCACCTGGCATAGAAGATGTGCTGTCTCGTCAGGACATTGTTCAGAGGAGCTTGCCAACAACACAGCTTTTATTTTGTAATTTTATTTATCCGTTATTTTACCAGGTAAATTGACTGAGAACACGTGCTCATTTGCAGCAACGACCTGGGGAATAGTTACAAGGGAGAGGAGGGGGATTAATGAGCCAATTGTAAACTGGGGATTATTAGGTGACCGTGATGGTTTGAGGGCCAGAAAGCTAACACAATCCACTTCAAACTGAAGCTGGAAAGACTGCAAACTAGCTGCACTTTGTTTTGTTTGACCTGTTTTCTATTGACATTTCTTTGTGTATATATATATATATATATATATACATAAAAATGATGCTGATTCATGATTTCGACTGGCTGAGAAAAGCTGCCTGCCTGTCTCGTCCTGACTCCCGACCCCTACACGTTCATTACTATGGGACAACTGGAGATCGAATTTCAATACTGAAACAATGTTGCAAATGTCAGAGAGGGCAAGGTTTATACAAATCTCCGCTGTTGAAAACTAAATGTTAGTCTAAAAAGAAATGTGAGGTAATGTCTAGATGCTTTTTACAGTGCAGATCAAGTTTATAAATTGTCTGGCTGGGCTGATGAGACAGTGGATTGCGCAGTCAGATGGAACAGAGTAAATGGGCATTTCAACGTGATAGCTTTAGCCGGTGGTAACTTGTGGAATAGACACCGGCTGGAATGCGGTTTTAACCAATCAGCGTCCAGGATTAGAGCCACAATCTTTATACCATGACATTGTTGAACTTGAATACTCATTTCTGATTGGCTTGAAGGGCATTCCAAAGCATGCATTATTTCCCTTTAACACACAGTATATTTGCACGGTACAATTAATTTTTACATGTTTGTTTGAGCTGCTTTTGAAAGTCGAATTGAAAACAGTATTGATATTGTTGAATTCGATTTTCATAATAGCGAGCTCGGACTAATCAAGCAAGTCTGTTTGTTTGGTTACCACGGCAACTACTGTAGCTATCTAGTAAACTTTCTAGCTACTTCAGTGGATGTTGAACACATTTCTCGAACGGTAAATAAACACATTTATAGTGGCATGTGTGAAATTATAGCCATGGTATGAAAGGGATAATCAACTCAGGGCTCTATACATTTTCTGGAAAAATAATTCCACTCCGCTACCACGTTGTGGAACACACCTTTCACGTCGTTCATTTTTTTTCCATAGAACGTATGGAAAAAAACCTCGTTGATGATCCCTTACTTATTTAGTCAACATCTTTCTATCACGCTGTTACTACTATGTGAGACTCTGAACTGTCCCCTCTCTGCTGACCCCTACAGATGATCACAGTGAATGCACTGCTCTTCCCCTCGTCTGTCACCAACTCCCTTATTGCCGTGGGCAAAGATGGGCTACAGGAGCGAGACCGCATGGTGCGCGTCTGTATCGCCATCATCTGTGAACTTGGTGAGTGAGGCACCACACGTGCCCACACACGTATCTATTTGTGATCTTTTGGTTAAACCCTGTGTGATTCCTTTGTTCTGCAGCTGTGAAGAACCCTGTGGTGGTGGCTCAGAGGAGTGGTCTCAGCACCATTCTGAAGAATGTGATCGACTGTCAGCTGAGCCGCATCAACGAGGCACTCATCACTACCATCCTACACCTCCTCAACCACCCACACACACGCCAGTATGTGCGCTCAGATGTGGAGCTCGAGGTACTGACAATACACGCTCGAGCAGCATTCATTAATAGGAATTTGATTCATTTGATTATTTTAGTTTTTCTCGTTCTGTTTTTCTTCCAGCAAATCCTGGCCCCGTACACAGACTTTCACTACAGACACAATGCAGACACATCAGAGGGGCAACTCAAGTAAGTGTGGATTTTACATACAGTACCAGTCAAAAGTTTGGACACACCTACTCATTCAAGGGTTTTTCTTTATTTTACTATTTTCTACATTGTATAATAGTAGTGAAGACATGAAAAATATGAAATAACACATAGGGAATGTAGTAACCAAAAAAGTGTTTAACAAATCAAAATAAATTTGATATTTGAGATTCTTCAAAGTAGCCACCCTTTGCCATGATGACAGCTTTGTACACTCTTGGCATTCTCTCAACCAGCTTCATGAGGAATGCTTTTCCAACAGTCTTGAAGGAGTTCCCACATATGCTGAGCACTTGTTGGCTGATTTTCCTTCACTCTGCAGTCCAACTCATCCCAAACCATCTCAATTGGGTTGAGGTCAGGTGATTGTGGAGGCCAGGTCATCTGATACAGCACTCTCCTTCTTGGTCAAATAGCCCTCACACAGCGTGGAGGTGTGTGTTGGGTCATTGTCCTATTGAAAAACAAATGATAGGCCCACTAAGCACAAGCCAGATGGGATGGCGTATAGCTACATAATGCTGTGGTATCCATGCTGCTTAAGTGTGCCTTGGATTCTAAATAAATCACAGACAGTGTCACCAGCAAAGCACCCTGACACCATCACACCTCTTCCTCCATGCTTCACGGTGGGACCACACATGCGGAGATCATCTGTTCACCTACTTTGCATCTCACAAAGACACGGCGGTTGGAACCAAAAATTGCAAATTTGGACTCATCAGACCAAAGGACAAATTTCCACTAATGTCTAATGTCCATTGCTGGTGTTTCTTGGCCCAAGCAAGTCTCTTATTATTGGTGTGCTTTACTAGTGGTTTCTTTGCAGCAATTCGACCATGTAGGCCTGATTCACACAGTTTCTTCTGAACAGTTGATGTTGAGATGTGTCTGTTACTTGAACTCTGTGAAGCATTTGTTTGGGCTGCAATTTCTGAGGCTGGTAACTAATGAACTTATCCTCTTTTTATTTATTTTATTGAATCTTTATTTAACTAAACAAGTCAGTTAAGAACAAATTATTATTTACAATGACGACCTACCAAAATGCAAAACGGCCTACCGAAATGCAAAACATAAACTGGTTCAGTTTGTCTCAATTGTTGAATCTTATGTTCATACAAATATTTACACATGTTAGGTTTGCTGAAAATAAACACAGTTGACAGTGAGAGGACGTTTATTTTTTTGCTGAGTTTGTGTCCAAACTTTTGACTGGTGTTGTTTTTTACTGTACTGTCAATAATTTTGGGGAATGTTAATCATGCATTTTGATGTCCACACCAGGGAAGACAGGGAAGCTCGATTCCTGGCCAGTAAGATGTCCATAGTTGCTTCCTTTCGCTCCTGGTCAGGTAAACATGAATCCTTCATATTCAGTCATCTATGAGTCTGAGTGTCTATATACCCTGATAGCTTTGATATATGTTATTAGTGATGTGGTATGAACGTGTTCTTACCTGACCTTATGCTCTCTTTCTGTCGCAATCTCACCCCAGGCATCATTAACCTGTGCAAGACAGGCAACTCTGGAATCCAATCTCTTATTGGCCTGCTCTGTATACCAAATGTGGAAGTAAGGGTAAGCATAGCATCAAATGGACATTATCAGCATGTGACAACTGAGGTCAAAAGGAATGCAGTGTCCTCAAGTTTACCTCGAGATTGCTCTATGGTTGGGCTCAAAAACACAGATAACAATGTCACTCAGTTTAATGTAGAGCACTCCCCTAAAAAATATTATTTTCCCACTCCTCATGAAAATGTTATACATTTTTAATTAGGGGATAATGGAGTCAGTATTAGACTGTGTGTAAGTAAACATGGCTCCTCTCAATCTCCCACAGAAAGGCTTGTTAGAGGTGATGTATGATATATTCTGGCTCCCCATGCCTGTTGCGACCGCAGACTTTATTGAAGCACTTATCAGTGTGGGTGGGTACAATGTCACTGTTCACGTAAATAACCTCTAACCGCCTTATCATGCATCTCATGTACCATATATTATTGAGTCACAAGGTGTCCTTGTCTCTATACTGCCCCTGTAGACCCCAGTAGGTTCCAAGACAGTTGGAGGTTATCAGACGGCTTTGTGGCTTCTGAAGCCAAATGTATCCTTCCACATCGAGCTCGGTCAAGGTAAAAAATATAAAAAATTCACTGAATTTCAACTCTCCTTTACACATGATTATGGGACACATTCTCTGCATAAACTCAGTGTTCTCTGTCGGCCCCCTCAGGCCTGACCTAATGGATAACTACCTGGCTTTGGTACTGTCTGCCTTCATCAAGAGTGGACTTCTTGAGGTGTGGTCATCAATGTCAGAGGATCAATAAGTTTGTGTATATTCAACCAAATAGTGCTGTTGGATATCTGTCACTGTTACTACCTAAAGATCCCACACGCAAGCCACTGTTGCCTGTCGTGTAAAGCCTGTGTACCGCTCAACAGGGTCTGATTGAGGTTATCACAAGCACCGATGACAACAACGCTGTGCGAGCCATCATTCTACTGGGAGAACTGCTTCACATGGTAACTCAAGTCATTGTCCTCTAAGATGTTAACATTATGTGGGGTCAAAGTTCTGGACCAGAGGATATGCTCTAGCAGTTTTTGACACATTCGTTTTCAATTATTATTTTTTTGGTGTCCGTTTGTAATTTGTTTTTCATGGTTCTTGTAACTGTTTTATTTTTGTTCCCCTAGGCCAACACCATCCTCCCACACTCCCACAGCCACCACCTGCACTGCCTGCCCACACTCATCAACAAGGCTGCCTCTTTCGACATCGCCCAGGAGAAGAGACTGTGAGTTCACTATAGACAGGGACCGTTGTGAGGAATTTACTCTGTAGCAGACAGGAGCAAAGACTGTATGACTATAGTTACATGAAACTTTCTACCCTAATCTTCATTAAACAATGCATATGCTACAGGAGAGTCCCATAAAATACTTTGGATTTTGTGTTATTGACAATGGCACGACATCTATTGTCTTTTTTCAGACGGGCGAGTGCAGCGGTCAACTACCTGAAGCGCTTCCACGAGAAGAAGAAGAAAGGACCCAAACCCAATAGCCTGTACCTGGACCACATCATCCGCAAATCAAAGGCTTCACACTACTGTAGAGACCAGCACTTTAGACCACAGAGAGATATCTTTGTCATTAAGGTACATATCAAACCATGTCCCTGTGTTGCAACAAAAGCATCTGGGATTTGCTGTGGTGGTATTTGAAATGCTGTCCTTGTTTGCATTGCAGGACACTGAGGATGCTCTCATGATGAACCTGAGAGACAGCCACATCCTGAACCACAAAGAGAACCTGGACTGGAACTGGGTTCTCATCGCAACAATACTGAAGGTGAGTGGAGCAGGACTGCAATAAATCCAAACTTATTACAGTCTCTTTTTCAGTACTGTCTCTCTTCAATGTTGCCTTTACCCATCTGCAGTGGCCCAACGTTAACCTGCGGAGCAATAAAGATGAACAAATACACAAGTAAGTAACATTACAACCATTTTTTTCACCAAACCAAAGGTAACATGAAGGGAATGTGCTTGTGGTGTTTGACTCTTTTGTTGCCTTTCCTCTCTGTCTGACGCTGGGCTTCTCTCTCTGTCTGTCTGACTGACTGACGCTGGGCTTCTCTCTCTGTCTGTCTGACACTGGACTTCTCTGTCTGTCTGATGCTGGGCTTCTCTCTCTCTCTCTGTCTGACTGACGCTGGACTTGTCTGTCTGTCTGTCTGTCTGTGTCTGTCTGTCTGTCTAACGCTGGGCTTCTCTGTCTGTCTGTCTAACGCTGGGCTTCTCTGTCTGTCTGTCTGTCTGTCTAACGCTGGGCTTCTCTGTCTGTCTGTCTGTCTGTCTGTCTGTCTAACGCTGGGCTTCTCTGTCTGTCTGTCTAACGCTGGGCTTCTCTGTCTGTCTGTCTGTCTGTCTAACGCTGGGCTTCTCTGTCTGTCTGTCTAACGCTGGGCTTCTCTGTCTGTCTGTCTGTCTGTCTAACGCTGGGCTTCTCTGTCTGTCTGTCTGTCTGTCTAACGCTGGGCTTCTCTGTCTGTCTGTCTGTCTAACGCTGGGCTTCTCTGTCTGTCTGTCTGTCTAACGCTGGCCTTCTCTCTCTGTCTGTCTGTCTGACGCTGGGCTTCTCTCTCTGTCTGTCTGTCTAACGCTGGGCTTCTCTCTCTGTCTGTCTGTTTGACGCTGGGCTTCTCTCTCTGTCTGACTGACTGACGCTGGGCTTCTCTTTCTCTGTCTGACTGACTGACGCTGGGCTTCTCTCTCTGCAGGTTTGTGCGCAGGCTGCTGTTCTTCTATAAGCCCAGCAGTAAGCTGTATGCCAGCCTGGAGCTGGACCACAGCAAAGCCAGGCAGCTCACTGTGGTGGGATGCCAGTTCATTGAGTTCCTCCTGGAGTCTGATGAGGTGAGAGGGTTTTTTGATCTCTTTTGATAATCAAATAATTACATGACCTTACTTTGACCTCTCTCACCATATCCAACATTACCTGAACATTATGTTTCTGTGTGTCAGGATGGGCAGGTGTACCTGGAGGACCTGGTGAAGGACATAGTCCAATGGCTCTCATCATCTTCGGGGCTGAAGCCCGACCGCAGTCTCCAGAGCAACGGGCTGCTCACCACCCTCAGCCAGCACTACTTCCTGTTCCTGGGCACTCTTTCCTCACACCCGCACGGCGTCAAGATGCTGGAGAAGTGCAGTGTCTTCCAGTGGTCAGTCTCTCAATGTCCATTAGTGTGTTATTTTTTTATTTTTCAAACCAGTTTCTTCCGGGTGTTTTTTTTCTATCTTGGGAGATCCCTAGTACCTTCAACAGGCCCATTTTTAGAGGTGCCTGTTGTCTTTGTAAGCTACTGCAGAGCATTTCCTTTGTCCTCTTTCACTCCCACTTCATCTTCACTCAAGTCACTGTGTTGTTGTGCGTATGGTACTTGAGCAGTGCAGTGACCCTGTGCTCTCCGACTAGCCTGTTGAACATCTGTACACTGAAGAGTCAGGACCACCTGCTGAAGCTCACTGTGTCCACACTGGACTACAGCCGTGACGGGCTGTCCAGGGTCATCCTGTCCAAGATCCTCACCGCTGCCACTGACGTAAGAACACCACCTCCTGCACTGAGAACGCACAGATGTAATTCACACAATAATTGATCAATCTTGGTTTCATAGAGAGGGAGGAGGAGCTTGCACAAGTTTTTGGAAAGAAACTACCTGTATTTCATTTGTTTATTGTGATGTGCAATTTGGTTTGTTGTGCTTTAAATGGAGCGTATGTGTTAGGGTTTCAGAATGACAATAACTCCATAACATCGCAAGACTTTCGGGAACACCCGTGAACCAGACCAAACGGACCAGGCCGGGGTTTGAGGTTTGAGAAGTCAATCAGAGTAGTGAACAATTCTTCCTTAGTTGTTCATTAAACCTCAATCTAAAAGGCAGAATGTAGATTTGAGCCAATGTCTGTAGTAGTTCACGAGTAACCTCGTTGAAAGTGGCAAACCGACACGTTAGAATCTTCGTCAAAAACTATTTAACATCAAAGGATTGATTTGACGGTCTGCACATGCACAGTTCGGAGTGAGATGACCGTTGCACCCGACGACGTGTTTCTACTCGTGAGCTTAGCTAGCCAACGTCGCCATGACATGTGCTACAAGTGTGATCGGGGGTGATTTCTATTGGCTAAAACTGCTTCTTCAATCTTCATACTGTCTTTGTCTCTAGCCTGTCCTCTTCTACCGTCTGTTTGTGTACCACAGAACTGCAGGCTGTATGCCACTAAACACCTGCGGGTGCTGCTGCGTGCCAACGTGGAGTTCTTCAGTAATTGGGGCATCGAGCTCCTGGTCACCCAGCTCCACGACCGCAACAAGACCATCTCCATGGAGGCACTGGACATACTGGATGAGGCCTGCGAGGACAAGGTGAGGAATGAGGGGCCTGAGTTTTTGTTGCGGTGTCTTGCTATGTCATCCCTGGTCACTGCTGTACCTTACGGTCTGTAATTTAGTTTAATCCAGTCATTTTTGACTCCGGTAGTGTATTAGCTGAGATGTATCTTCTTTTCCTCCAGGCAAACCTCCATGCTCTGATCCAGATGAAGCCAGCTCTCACACACCTGGGGGACAAGGGTGTCCTGCTGCTGCTACGGTAAGCTGCTGGGAGAAAGCTCCGCTCTTATTTGTAGTCTGTATTAGGTCCTTTTGTCTCTAACCTCTGTCATTTTTCTCTCCAGGTTCTTGTCCATTCCAAAGGGCTTCTCCTACCTCAATGAGAGGGGCTACGTCACCAAGCAGCTAGAGAAATGGCAGAAGGTACATTCATACTCAAGCAAACAATGTAATAAATTATGAGTTGCATCTTTTTTATGGCTGTCGCATGAGCGCATAAAAAAACTGGTCGAGTTTTTATGTCATCGTATATGTTTTGTAGGAGTATAACCTGAAATATGTGGACATGATAGAGGAGCAGCTGAACGAGGCTCTCACCACGTACCGTAAACCTGTCGACGGAGACAACTATGTACGTCGAAGCAACCAAAGGTTACAGAGGCCAAATGTTTATCTTCCTGTGCATCTGTATAGCCAGCTTGTCCATGACAAGACAGGCTGCCATCTACTGGAAGTCCAGGTAACTGCAGCTAGTTGAACCACCCACTATTACACTGGTCAAGTAGCAATTAGTCCTACAGGCATAATGCATTTATACCATTTTCGTTTCTTACTTTCTCTTTAGAATGTGGTTCCTGACCTAAGCTACACTGTTCGCTCCCCAATGCTGGACAAGTGGGAGGGCATTAAACAGCTTAAGGCAGCACTTTGGGCCTTGGTCAGTATAATTAAGAATGACTAACTACCACATCTATTCTAATTCGAGGAGTTTCCCAATTATGTGCCAATTATTGACATGATTCACCCATGAAATCGTTTTCCTAATAACATGAGAATTAATGTTGTTTGTTTCCAGGGTAACATAGGGTCGTCAAACTGGGGGTTGAACCTCCTGCAAGAGGAAGGGGTGATCCCTGACATAGTGGTTCTGGCTCTGCACTGTGAGGTTCTCTCCGTCAGAGGGTAAGACGTATTCATGTTTGAAACTCTCATATTGAAGGTGCTTCTAGTGAAGCAATATGCTTGTGCTGTCCCGTAAGATTACTCTATCTCTGTCCAGGACCTTTCTGTAATGTCTGACTCTGTGTAGGACGTGTCTGTACGTGTTGGGGCTGATCTCGAAGACGCGTCAGGGCTGTGACATGCTGAAGCAGCACGGCTGGGACGCTGTGAGACATAGCCGCCGGACGTTGTGGCCCGTTGTCCCTGATGACATGGAGCCCCACCCCAACCCCCCCAGCCTGCTGTCCTCTGTCCCCTCCAGCCTCAGCCTCGCCTCTGACTCCACCAGCTCCATGCACAACAGTGAGAGTGACTCCACACAACCCAGTAAGTCTCTAGTCGTCATTGTGCAACTAGTTCTAATTGATTTTAACTGGTACAGTATCTCCAAATGTTTACCCCAAACTACCAAGTACATTTTATTATTTTAATAAATACTTTCTTAACACTTTTTTTCTTAACTGCATTGTTGGTTAACGGCTTGGAAGCGTTTCACAGTAAGGCCTACCCCTGTTATATTCGGTGCATGTGACAAAAACTATTTGATTTGATTATTAACCGTGAAAGGTCACTTCCAGGTATGTACATCATGGACGATGAGAGGCTGGAGAACTGTGACCTGTCGGACGATCCTCCTATGTACATGAGACCCAAGTACAAAGACCGCAGCCCCTTCAACCTCCTGGCCTCCAGCCGCTTCCGCAACCGCCTCCTCCACTCCCTGTCGCTATCTGGGAAGAAGCTCCGCAGCAACAGCGACCCCAAGGGCATTCCCAGGGGCCGCAGAGGAGGGGTAGAGGGGGAACAGAGGCGCAAACGCACCGTCACCGAGCCCAGCTACATCTTTGGATCTTCAGACGTCTTCCCAATCTATAATGATGGCCACCTGCCCAAAAGCCCCTCTGTCAACCTAGAAACTTCCTTTGTGGGCACCAAGGCATCTGAGAACCGGGGCAGCACCCCCAGCTTTGGGGAGGGGGAGGGGAGGTTGCCAGGCCGGTCAGTGGGGGTAGGAGGGTCAGGGGTGGGTGAGAACCAGAGAGAACAGGCTAGCCGGGAGCGCCTGGCCGGGTATGGCCCGTCCGGAGGAGGCGGGGGGACTCAGTTTAAATCGCGCAGTCAGAGCTTCAACACGGACACGACCACCAGCGGCATCAGCTCAATGAGCTCCAGCCCCTCCAGGGAGACCCTGCCCTCCACCATCGACACGGACGGTGTCAGCATCAACAGTGTGATCAGCGCCCAAACCATCCAGACCCTGACCTCCCTCACCCCCCAGCCCCACACCGCCCACCTCTCCTCCCTGTCCAAATCCAGCTCTGCCTCCCTGGTGCCCCCCGGCTCCTCCCACACCCTTCCTCGCCGCGCCCAGTCCCTCAAGTCGCCCTCGTTGACCACCCTGAGCGGCCTAACGGACTGCAGCCTCATGTACTCCAACTCCCGGGACGCGCTGGGCTACGCCACGCTGAAGTACGCAAGTTGTCGTGACACGTACGCCAGTCAGCGTGATGCGCTGGGCTACGCTACGCTGAAGAGGCTTCAGCAGCAGAGGATCCACTCATCCCTGTCCCACAGCGAGGCTCTGGCTTCCCCAGCCAAAGACATGCTCTTCACCGATACCATCAACATGAAGACTGGCAGCCTGGACTCCAGACTCACCCCAACGAGGTAACAGACACGCACATACACATAAATCAGGGATGCAAACTAGTCACCTTTTGGCGAAATTTGCCGTCTTGAATCCAAAATAAGTGACCTAAGTGATTCATGTAGATCCGATGAGAAAAGTTTGGACGGGGGGAGGTTTGGATCACTACTGGCTGTAAGAGAACGAGTGATGTGCGCTTGGAGCAATACTGGCTGCTGTATCCAAGGCTCAACCAGTCGTTTACATAACAACAGGCAGTGCAGTATGCGACTGAAGAAAGAAGTTAGTTACCTAACCAATTCGCTATAATATTAACTGGTATACGACTCCTTGCCGTTCCTTAAGTTATAACGCGTTAGTTGCTTACTGGACCCTGACAATCTGTGTGAAATGCTAACGAACTAACCACCATCTGTTAAAACTAGCGGCACCCCTCGACAACATTCCACTGAAAAGGCAGCGTGCGAAATTGAATTTTTATTATTTTTCATACATTAACAAGTGCAATACACCAAATGAAAGAAACTTCTTGTTAATCTACCCATCGTGTACGATTTTAAAAAGGCTTTACAGCGAAAGCACAACATATTAGGTCAGAGCCAAGTCACAAAAACACACAGCCATTTTTCCAGCCAGAGAGGAGTCACAAAAAGCAGAAATATAGATAAAATGAATCACTAACCTTTGATGATCTTCGACAGATGACACTCATAGGACAGATTTTTTTTTTTTAATTTACGGAAAAAGCGAACCATGCAATAATCTGAGTATGGCTCTCAAACAACAAATCAAGCCAAACAGATATCCGCCATGTTGGAGTCAACAGAAGTCAGAAATAGCATTATAAATATTCACTTACCTTTGATGATCTTCATCAGAATGCACTCCCAGGAATCCCAGTTCCACAATAAATGTTTGATTTGTTCGATAAAGTTCATCTTTATGTCCAAATACCTCCTTTTTGTTAGCGCATTCAGCCCAGTAATTCATGATGCACGATCACTATGAGCAGATGAAAAGTCAAAAAGTTCCGTTACAGTCCATAGAAACATGTCAAACGAATTATAGAATCAATCTTTAGGATGTTTTTAACATCAATCTTCAATAATGTTCCAACCTGAGAATTCCTTTGTCTTCAGAAATGCAATGGAACTCAAGCTAACTCTCACGTGAACGCGCGTCACGAGCTCATGGCACTCTGCCAAACCACTGACTCAAAGAGCCCTCATTCCCCCCTCCTTCACAGTAGAAGCATCAAACAAGGTTCTAAAGACTGTTGACATCTAGTGGAAGCCTTAGGAAGTGCAATTTGACCCCATAGACACTGTGTATTCGATAGGCCAAGAGTTGAAAAACTACAAACCTCAGATTTCCCACTTCCTGGTTGGATTTTCTCTCAGGTTTTTGCCTGACGTATAAGTTCTGTTATACTCACAGACATCATTTAAACAGTTTTAGAAACTTCAGTGTTTTCTATCCAAGTCTACTAATACTATGCATATATTAGCAACTGGGACGGAGTAGCAGGCAGTTTACTCTGGGCACACTTTTCATCCAAATGTGAAAATGCTGCCCTCTATCCCAAACAGGTTTTAACAAATGTTTCCCCTCTACGGTATGTGGTTAATTTTCCAAATGAGAGAATTAGGTTAAAACAAGCAACTCCTCATTTAACAAGTGGATTCAGGAATTAAGTGTAGCTGGAGCTGGACCTGGCTTAAGCTGGATGCCACTATAGAGGTGAAAGGAACACCACACACTTTCCCTCTTTTACACTTTTGCTGGCACGTTGTAGAACAGATGTTCACAGACAGAAAGTGTACAATGTAGTAATGTGCACTGTAGCCCAAATATATTGTTTTTGTTGTGTTGAACTTGACAGTTACACGTGTGTGTGTGTGAGTGAGGGAAAAATATACTTTTTTTTACTCAGTGAACATTATTTTTGCACACATGTAGCCTTGTGCCCTTGATTGATGTCTATAGTGGCCACGATAACAGAGCAAAAATAGAATGCCTGTTTGTTTCATTCTATTTCTACTTTAAGATGTATTTTTTCCAATATAAGTGCAGTATTTACAGTTTAAGTCAGAAGTTTACATGCACCTTAGTCAAATACATTTAAACTCAGTTTTTCACAATTTCTGACATTTAATCCTAGTAAAAATTCCTAGTCTTAGGTCAGTTAGGATCACCACTTTATTTTAAGAATGTGAAATGTCAGAATAATAGTAAAGTGATTTATTTAAGCGTGTAGGCCTCCTTGCTCGCACACGCTTTTTCAGTTCTGCCCACAAATTGTCTATAGGATTGAGGTCAGGGCTTTGTGATGGCCATTCCAATACCTTGACCTTTTTGTCCTTAAGCCATTTTGCCACAACTTTGGAAGTATGCTTGGGGTCATTGTCCATTTGGACCCATTTGCGACCAAGCTTTAACTTCCTGACTGATGTCTTGAGATGTTGTTTCCATATATCCACATAATTTTCCTTCCTCAAGCCATCTATTTTGTGAAGTGCACCAGTCCCTCCTGCAGGAAAGCACCCCCACAACATGATGGTGCCACCCCCGTGCTTCACGGTTGGGATGGTGTTCTTTGGCTTGCAAGCCTCCCCTTTTTTTCTCCAAACATAAAGATGGTCATTATTGCCAAACAGTTCTATTTTTGTTTCATCAGACCAGAGGACATTTCTCCAAAAAGTACGATCTTTGTTCCCATGTGCAGTTGCAAACTGTAGTCTGGCTTTTTTATGGTGGTTTTGGAGCAGTGGCTTCTTCCTTGCTGAGTGGCCTTTCAGTTTATGTCGATGTAGGACTCGTTTTTCTGTGGATATTGATACTTTAGTACCGGTTTCCTCCAACATCTTCACAAGGTCCTTTGCTGTTGTTCTGGGATTGATTTGCACTTTTCGCTCATCTCTAGGAGACAGAACGCGTTTCCTTCCTGAGCGGTATGACGGCTGCGTGGGTCCATGGTGTTTATACTTGCGTACTATTGTTTATACAGATGAACCTGGTACCTTCAGGCATTTGGAAATTGCTTCCAAGAGTGAACCAGACTTGTTGGAGGTCTACAATCTTTTTTTTCCGAGGCCTTGGCTGATTTCTTTTGATTTTCCCATGATGTCAAGCAAAGAGGCACTGAGTTTGAAGGTATGCCTTGAAATATATCCACAGTTACACCCCCAATTGACTCAAATGATGTCAATTAGCCTATCAGAAGCTTCTAAAGCCATTACAAAAACAGTTTAAAGGCACAGTCAACTTAGTGTATGTAAACTTCTGACCCACTGGAACTGTGATACAGTGAAATATTCTGTCTTTAAACAATTGTTGGAAAAATGGCTTGTGTCATGCACAAAGTATATGTCCTAAATGTCTTGCCAAAACTATAGTTTGTTAACAAGAAATTTGTGGTGGTTGAAAAACGTGTTGTAATGACTCCAACCTAAGTGTATGCCGACTTCAACTGCGTTCACAAGCGTTCTATTATAAAGGCTGTCATGGCTAACTGCAATATTAGTGTATTGTTTTTTTTCTCAAGACTTGAGTGTCATTTGCAGTAAAGTCTAGGCAACAAATAACATTGGATTGCTTTCTTTACATTTTTTGCCTTTGAGTTAGGTTCATATTAACCACTTTTATTTTACACACAGAGACTGATCATGTAGATCATATTCTTTGTTGTTTAATTAGTTAACCTGCATTTCCCCCTAGCAGGGATTCTTTTGCATGTTTCAGTGTATTTTTTAATTTTTTAAGTGTCTCCTTTTTGGGCCCTCAGCAGTTTGCATCCCTGATACATACACCTACACACATTCAAACATATGCTTCCAGTCACTCAGTCCCCCTCGACTTGTGCACACACACACCCCTAGGAACTATTTTCCTAGAATCTCCCACGACTAATACTATTTCTCGGAAATAGTCCCGTCTCCCTCATGACAAGATCAACAGTTTGACCTCTGCTCTGGCTTGAATAATGTTCCAATTACTTCTGGAATTTGCTGAAATGTACCAGGAACTTTGTTGAAACCAAAACAATGAGTAATTCCACTTGTAACTATTACAACATTTTTTTGTCGTCCACTTCCTCAGTAGACTTATCATCCCATCACCGGGATCATGTTCTTAAACAACAGTATCTGAATCATGTTAAACAACTGTATCTGATGACAGATCTTAGGTAAAGTCGTGTCTCTTCAGCCCTCAGCTGCCCTCCCTCAATGGGAGTAACATGCTGTGTGTGTGCTGTTTCTGATGATCCCTTTTTCAGTAGGTGCTCAGTAAAAAGGTTTGGCTGTTTGGGTCACGGTGGGTCAGCTGGGTCCAGTCGCAGGCCTGTCAGAGCCCTCCTTCCACGGTGCGTGGACAGACATCTTAACAGGCGCTAGCTCACCCCTCCCTCCCTCTCCCCCTCCTCTATTGGATGTTCCTTATTTGACACCATAGAGGAGGCGCTAAGCTGCAACACCCTCGTCCCCCACGTCCACCCTTGGCATCAACGTTATTGTGCCCCTTCTATGGTAGCAAAATTCCAGTAACTTCTCCAAAATACACAGCTTTTCCAGAAATCCTGTTAATTTTGAGTTTGATTTTATTTTATTTTTACAGGGACAGTGCACATTAATCAACGTTTCAGTAAAAGTGCCGGTTTTAACCAGCCGGCTAATTTTCAACCGCAGTCCCTGGGCAGGTTATTAAAACAATTACAATATAGACAATAGCAACATAGGACAAGCAAGACATAGCATACAGACAGAGCAACATAGGACAAGCAAGACATAGCATACAGACAGAGCAACATAGAACAAAAAGCAGCAAGACAAAATTCATTAAAGCAACAAAGTGTTTCCACAAAGCGGCAACATTTTGGGGAAGTTACAGAAATGTTGTAACCCTAGGCCCTTCTGAGCCCTGCTGTGGTCATTTGAGTCGACGTGACTTCCTACATCCTAAATGTTCATCTATATTATGGTGTGGGAAGTCTAGCCCTCCTTTTTTTCTGAACCATGTCCCTGACTGAGGCAACCAATTGCTGATTGCATGTAGAAAGTCGAGTCAAACCTACCTCATGTTTGCATTGTTCTATAAGTACAGTCTTGTCTCTTTTACTCAGTATTGATCTATCTTTCTCCCCACCCCATCACACTACCTGCCCTGCCTCCTAACTCACTGTATCTCTCTCCATCTCTAGGTTCCTGAAGGCTCTGAGTTTTGCATCTCTGGATAAGGAGGATCTGCTGAGCCCCATCAGCCAGACCACTCTGCAGCGGTCCTCCTCAGTGAGATCCATGGTGTCCAGTGCCACCTATGGCAGCTCTGATGACTTCATCGGCCTGGCGCTGCCCGTGGACATCAACAACATGTTCCAGGTAGTGACCATCGTTTGACCCCTCTCTCTGAACCCAGACGCACTGAGCCCTCTGGCCCACTCCACTCCCCATCTCATCCCACTCTGCCCCCTGATCTATCAATTTAACTTGTGCTCTAAATATTTTACCAAAGAAATTGAGGTTGTTTATATATTTAAGGATAAAGCTAACTGTAGCATCGTGTGTTTTTTTAGATAAAAGAAACAGCATATTTCCTGAAGAGAACCAGCCCGCCCTCTGAGGACAGATCTGCCAAATTCTTCTCTGGAGACTCCGATGGTAACAAATACCCCAGGGTCTTGGCTCTGCTTGAGATAAGAGGCCCGCTCAGGACCAACACGCTTGAATAAAAAGAGGTAAATGTATGATCGTGTGTGTGTGTGTGTGTGTGTGCGCTCCTACCCCCAGGTCCCAGCCCTCACTCCCGGCATGCTGTGCTCCGCTCCCAGCTGAGCATCACAGAGCTGATGGGGGTGAGCCGTGCAGAGCAGCAGCAGCTACTGGGCTCAGAGGAGACTGGTCTACAGGAACACAACGATGACAACTGCCTCTACTGCACTGGATTGACTGTGCTTGGCTTCAGCGCATCCAACAGCCACCCAGGTCAGCTGCAGATACATTATATTTATACTGAACAAAAATGTCAACACAACATGTAAAGTGTTGGTCCCATGTTTCATGAGCTGAAATAAGTTTCCCAGAAATGTTCCATACGCACTGCACTACAAGCTTATTTCTCTCAAATCTTGTGCACAAATTTGTTTACATACCTGTTAGTGAGCATTTCTCCTTTACCAAGATAATCGATCCGCCTGACAGGTGTGGCATATCAAGAAGCTGATTAAACAGCATGAACATTACACAGGTGCCCTTTATGCTGGCGACATTAAAAGGCTACTCTAAAATGTGCAGTTTTGTCACACCACACAATGCCGCAGATGCACTTGGCATGCACAATGAACACAATTGCATTTTATCGATGACGATTTGAATGTAGAGAAAGTCTGTGATGAGTTCCTGAGGCCCATTGTTTTTTTTGGGGGGGGGGGGGACCAACAGATGCATATCTGTATTCCCAGTCTTGTGAAAACCATAGATTAGGGCTTATTGAAATAAATTTAATTTGACTTATTTCCTCATGAACTGTAACTCTGAAAAATAATTGAAGTTGTTGTATGTTGCGTTTTATATTTTTGTTCAGTGTGTATATAGAACATTGTGCTGTTTTATCAATTATTTTTACTTTAGTCTGCGACCAATAAACAACTTCATTGAATTCTCCTTTCTCCCTCAGACTTGACGGAGGACCACCCTTTCTCAGAGTGGTGCAGTCCGCCTGTGCAGAATCACCTGGAGGTCATGGTCCAAACCAAAGTGTCAGGGGTGTCTGGGTGCAGTGATGTTATGTCCCAGGGCTCCCCAGGAAGCACCCGCAGCACTGAACTGGTTTTGGGTAAGTGTTTAAAAATATATATTTTCTCTCATACAATGCTTTTCTCACAAGCGAAAGGTTATTTTGTTTGTTGAAGAGGAATGGACTAAACCTCCTGGCTATCTGTGGTCTCTCTCTCCCCCCTCAGGAGTGAAGTCCATCCCAGAGGATGCGCCGGCCGGCAGGGTTCTCCTCAGGAAGGAGGTCCTGCGTCTGGTGGTCAACCTCAGCTCCTCTGTCGGGACCAAAGGCCACGAGACTAACCTGCTAACGTAAGACACACACACATTCCTTTCACAACACACACTCAAACCGAGGTTGATATCCCTGTGTCTTTTGTCTTGACAGGATCAAGGAGAAGTTCCCCTATGCATTCGATGACATTTGTCTCTACTCTGAGGTGTCCTACCTGCTGGCCCACTGCATGTTTCGTCTGTCGGCACGCCGCTTCATCCAGGAGCTCTTCCAGGACGTGCCATTTATCCCGGTAAACGCACACATTCATAACAATACATGTTGACTGGCTTCTATTGACCTCTGTCTCTTCCTCAGATGTACAAAGAGGCAGAGAGCATCCTCTCCATGCCGCCAAAGAACGGATCGACTGACCCTCCTGCTGAGCCTTGAGTCATCCTCTGTCTTCCCTTCCCTCTTGCAGCCAGTCAAACCCTGAGTCACACCCCCCCAGTCAAAACCTGAGTCACCACTACTGATCTACTAGTCACATACCCCCCCCCGAACTTTTTATCCCTTAACTTTCAGTCAAACCCCACCCCCGACTTGAGTCAACACTAACCACTGAACCACCCCCACATCCTCCCTTAATTCTCCATACCAGAGTGTGTCCTCCTAGGATTTGGACACAAATGGAGAGAAGAGAAACTAGAGGGAAGAAATATGTTCTTCCTATTGACTTTAAGATCTGATGGATGGATAACACAGGATGAACAAACACATGTTTTATCTGACCAAATGAGCAAGCTGTGAGCATTTTAAAAAAAAATTAAAATAAAAAGTGTAAAAAAAATGAAAGCTCGTATTTGGAAATTCATCACCAACTGAACTTGGACCACAATCAAATCCAAAATGGCATAATACAAAAATGTAGAATGGTCCATCATTTCTGAGGGCTTCCTCAGTTTTTCTAAGTATATGTCTGCAGCCCAACCACTTATATGAAATAACTTAACATGTTGTTTTTAGCTCAGCTTCTCCCAAAGTGGATCCACTGACTTTGACTAAAACACTGAAGAGGACGGGTTCCTCTGCATAACACTAAAACCTCTCCTCATCTGGAGAGATCTGGAGACCATGACATTGTGAATATCCACATGTATATTTATTGTACCAGAACAAAGAACAGTGAAGGAGAATAGTGCTGAAAAGGCTTTTGGTATTGCTCTATTGAATGACTGCAGATACAGGTAGGCTAGATGATCAGTCACTGATGCAGTTTGGTTGTTGTATGTTTTGTTGACATGTGCTGAAGAGGAAACATTCCTCCTTGCCCCTTGCTGGATGTTGTTGTTGTTTGTCTATGTTTTTAAGCATTCATGCCAAGAACTGAACAACTACATGTAGGAGTGAAATCTACCAAATTATTGCCATTGAACATCGGCCTGTGTGTTTCAGCACTGAGGAGTTATTTACGCTCAGTTATTGAACTGATGTTTGAAACCAAGGCTGCATGCATTATTGTTTATTACCTAGCTATTTAAGCCCTAAAGTAAAAGCACAGGGTTAGGACATTAGATTTGGTTCTCGTCAAGGCGAAAGAAGACACATGTATGTGACTATACGGTAGTGTTTATGTAGTCATGTTATCACATGCTAGACTGCTCCTTTTTCTGCCGTGAAATTCCCTAGAACATGGTCCAGGACAACAGTCACTACTTGATGGCCAAGGAGAAATTCTGCTTCAGTATTGGGCAGAAGTAATTTGCCATTCCAGTCAGTTGCCATTCCTTGGGAGATGCTGTCTGCTTGTCCTCATTCCGGTAAAACTGGAGAATAATGAAACTGGAGCAAACATCTTAAAGTGGAGAGCAGGGCCTGCCTGAACATGTGCAATAACAACACTCGTTTCATCTGAAAACCTTTCCAATGACAGCCACTTCCACTATCCAGAAATCTATCTACATGTTTGTGAAAGTATGATGGTTTAAAACATTTCAATATGGGATTGTACTGGTGTTTTTTGCTATGCAAGATGAGTAATGGGGTGTAATGTACTTTTTCAGCTTTTTTTTTAAACATTTTGTTTAGGCAGCTGAAATGACATTGCCTTATTTTTCGGAATGCTCTGACATATGAGACAGTACTTTTTTACTTGTAATATAAATTAAAAGTAAATCATTCTGGCCCCAATTATAGCTGAATTAATTGATGAATAGGTTGTGAAAATGATAAGCAACCAATGTTAAGGCCACAATGTACCTATGCCTGTTGTAGAGAGAAGAGCCTGTCAAAAGCACCTGCTTGGATTTAGAGTGCTGAGGTTGAGCTTGGGTGGTTTGGGAGTTAGATGTTGTTTAGTAACTGTTTTAAAGAAATGGTGGTTACCATTGTGTTCATTTCCAACCTGCCTTGAACATTCACTTTGACTGACAATGCTACTTCTATTGCTGCACTGTTTGTGCTGATTCATTCAAAAACAACATGCACTTATGACTGACTCAATGGAAATGTTTAGTCCTACTGTTTATGATGGCCTTGGTTAGTTAAGTGATGAAGTGGTTAGAGAAATGGACTGGTGAAAAGAGGATTTGGGTGCAGTTCAATTGCACTGAGCAATCAACATTCCTCTGTATAAATGCATTGTGTTGAAAACATAAGTCCTCTGCAAGTGGAGAATTCTAAAGTTGCAGTACAATGTACATGTTTGATCACTACTCTAAATTAAAAAGAAATGGGGACATTTTCATTTAGCAGATTCCTCTATTCCTTTGTAGATCTTCCTTTTGTATTCAACTAACTGCAAAATTCTAAATAGATAAAATGTTACATTTCATAGCAGGTTTTAACATTATACTGATGTTTCAGATAGCTGTTGAATAAGGTCAGTTATTTGGGAACATAGTTGTACAAGTTCTGTTATGGACCAAAAAGCCAAACTGACTTAACTAGTTGGAATTGTTCTCTAGCAATTGGAACGAGAAGTAACAACCTCAAATATTTAACTGCCGTGTGCACTGAGACATTTGAAAAAATGTGCCCCTTATTCTTAATGTGTTGTAAGTTGACTTATTCTGAGCTTCTCTAAAGCACTGTATGGAGATCTGAAAACAAATCGTTTTATATACCTGTACCGTTTAGGAACAAAGAGACAAAGATAAATGTTTTCTCTTGAGGAAAGATATAACACTTAAGAAGCTGTATGACTTTTTTTGACCAATTTGTGGTTTCTATGTTTTTGGCATTATATGGGCCATTAGAATAAATCTTAATAAAGGGATGCATATTGATAATAAAAACAGACATCAACTGCTCACTTATGTCACTATTTTTTGTGTATATGTGTCTTTATGATGAATTGTCCAAAAACAGTATTCAATCCAAAACCATAAACTAGTTTTCCATCCAATTGGTGAGATTTTCATGCAAATATTCAAAGATTGCATCATTAACAAGAAGCAATAAAACTGCCCTTTAGACTAGTTGAGTATCTGGAGCATCAGCATTTGTGGGTTCGATTACAGGCTCAAAATGGACAGAAACAAAGCCTTTCTTCTGAAACTCGTCAGTCTATTCTTGTTCTGCGAAATGAAGGCTATTCCATGCAAGAAATTTCCAAGAAACTGCCAATGGTGACTTTAAAAACAGTTTGAGTTTAATGGCTGTTATAGGAGAAAACTGAGGTGTCACGTTCTGACCTTTATTTCTGTTTTGTATTTATGTAGTGTGGTCAGGGCGTGAGTTGGGTGGGCAGTCTATGTTTGTTTTTTCTATGTTTTGGGGCAGTTCTATGTTTTCGGCCTAGTATGGTTCTCAATCAGAGGCAGGTGTCATTAGTTGTCTCTGATTGAGAATCATACTTAGGTAGCCTGGGTTGCACTGTTTGTTTGTGGGTGATTGTCTATGTTAGTGGCTTGTTTCAGCACAGGTCTCATTTTGTAGCTTCACGGTCGAATTTGGTTTATTGTTTTGTTACTCTCTTGTATAGTGTTCAGTCTTTCGTTATTAAAGATTTACCATGGACACTTACCACGCCGCATATTGGTCCTCTGATCCTTTTCGCCTCTCCTCTTCAGACGAAGAGGAGGACGACCGTGACAGAATCACCCACCAACCAAGGACCAAGCGGCGTGGTAGAAAACAGCGACGACAGCAGCAGCAGCAGCAACAACAACAGCGGCCGGTATCACAGGACTCCTGGACATGGGAGGAGATACTGAACGGAGAGGGACCCTGGGCACAGGCTGGGGAATATCGCCGCCCCAAAGCAGAGCTGGAGGCAGCGAAAGCTGAGCGGCGGCGATATGAGGAGGCAGCACGGCAGTGCGACAGGTACGAGAGACAGCCCCAAATTTTTTTGGGGGGGGGGGCACACGAGGGGTGGAGCTAAGCCAGGTAGCAGACCTGCGCTCACCCCTCGTGCTTATTATAAGCAGCGCGATACTGGGCAGGCACCGTGTTATGCGGTTAAGCGCACGGTGTCGCCAGTACGTGTCCATAGCCCGGTGCGCTATAGGACAGCCCCCCGAGAGTGTCATGTGAGTGCGGGCATCGAGCCAGGGCGTATGGTGCCTGCTCAGCGGGTCTGGTCGCCGGTACGCAGTTTTGGTCCAGGGTATCCTGCGCCGGCTCTGCGTGCTGTGTCTCCGGGGCGCTGGGAGGGTGCAGTGCGTCCTCTGCCTGCGCTCCGCTCGTGCCGGGCGAATGTGGGAATGGAGCCGAAGGGAGAGCTGCGTGTGCCTGCACTCTGGACGGTCCGGGCTAGAGTGGTTATCCAGCCTGGGGAGGTGGTGCCAAGGTTGCGCACCAGAGCTCCAGTGCTCCCCCACAGCCCGGTCCTTCAGGTGCCTCCTCCTAACCCCAAGCCTCCTGAAGGGCTCCCCAGCCTGGTGGTACCTGTGGCAGCCCCACGCACCAGGCTGTCTCTCTGTCTCCTCCCTGCAGGTGGTCCTGTCTGTCCGGCGCCGCTGCCGGAGTCTCCCGCCTGTCCGGCGCCGCTGCCGGAGTCTCCCGCCTGTCCGGCGCCGCTGCCGGAGTCTCCCGCCTGTCCGGCGCCGCTGCCGGAGTCTCCCGCCTGTCCGGCGCCGCTGCCGGAGTCTCCCGCCTGTCCGGCGCCGCTGCCGGAGTCTCCCGCCTGTCCGGCGCCGCTGCCGGAGTCTCCCGCCTGTCCGGCGCCGCTGCCGGAGTCTCCCGCCTGTCCGGCGCCGCTGCCGGAGTCTCCCGCCTGTCCGGCGCCGCTGCCGGAGTCTCCCGCCTGTCCGGCGCCGCTGCCGGAGTCTCCCGCCTGTCCGGCGCCGCTGCCGGAGTCTCCCGCCTGTCCGGCGCCGCTGCCGGAGTCTCCCGCCTGTCCGGCGCCGCTGCCGGAGTCTCCCGCCTGTCCGGCGCCGCTGCCGGAGTCTCCCGCCTGTCCGGCGCCGCTGCCGGAGTCTCCCGCCTGTCCGGCGCCGCTGCCGGAGTCTCCCGCCTGTCCGGCGCCGCTGCCGGAGTCTCCCGCCTGTCCGGCGCCGCTGCCGGAGTCTCCCGCCTGTCCGGCGCCGCTGCCGGAGTCTCCCGCCTGTCCGGCGCCGCTGCCGGAGTCTCCCGCCTGTCCGGCGCCGCTGCCGGAGTCTCCCGCCTGTCCGGCGCCGCTGCCGGAGTCTCCCGCCTGTCCGGCGCCGCTGCCGGAGTCTCCCGCCTGTCCGGCGCCGCTGCCGGAGTCTCCCGCCTGTCCGGCGCCGCTGCCGGAGTCTCCCGCCTGTCCGGCGCCGCTGCCGGAGTCTCCCGCCTGTCCGGCGCCGCTGCCGGAGTCTCCCGCCTGTCCGGCGCCGCTGCCGGAGTCTCCCGCCTGTCCGGCGCCGCTGCCGGAGTCTCCCGCCTGTCCGGCGCCGCTGCCGGAGTCTCCCGCCTGTCCGGCGCCGCTGCCGGAGTCTCCCGCCTGTCCGGCGCCGCTGCCGGAGTCTCCCGCCTGTCCGGCGCCGCTGCCGGAGTCTCCCGCCTGTCCGGCGCCGCTGCCGGAGCCTCCCGCCTGTCCGGCGCCGCTGCCGGAGCCTCCCGCCTGTCCGGCGCCGCTGCCGGAGCCTCCCGCCTGTCCGGCGCCTCTGCCGGAGCCTCCCGCCTGTCCGGCGCCTCTGCCGGAGCCTCCCGCCTGTCCGGCGCCTCTGCCGGAGCCTCCCGCCTGTCCGGCGCCGCTGCCTCTCTGTCCCGAGCCGCTGCCTCTCTGTCCCGAGCCGCTGCCTCTCTGTCCCGAGCAGCTGCCTCTCTGTCCCGAGCAGCTGCCTCTCTGTCCCGAGCAGCTGCCTCTCTGTCCCGAGCAGCTGCCTCTCTGTCCCGAGCAGCTGCCTCTCTGTCCCGAGCAGCTGCCTCTCTGTCCCGAGCAGCTGTCCCTCTGTCCCGAGCAGCTGTCCCTCTGTCCAGTGGGGTCATTGAGAGGGGTGGTCATGCTGAGAAAGCCACGGAGGCGGACAATAAGGCGGACTAAGACAATGATGAGGTGGGGTCCGCGTCCCGCGCCAGAGCCGCCACCGCGGACAGACGCCCACCCAGACCCTCCCCTATAGGTCAAGGTTTTGCGGCCGGAGTCCGCACCTTTGGGGGGGGGTACTGTCACGTTCTGACCTTTATTTCTGTTTTGTATTTATGTAGTGTGGTCAGGGCGTGAGTTGGGTGGGCAGTCTATGTTTGTTTTTCTATGTTTTGGGGCAGTTCTATGTTTTCGGCCTAGTATGGTTCTCAATCAGAGGCAGGTGTCATTAGTTGTCTCTGATTGAGAATCATACTTAGGTAGCCTGGGTTGCACTGTTTGTTTGTGGGTGATTGTCTATGTTAGTGGCTTGTTTCAGCACAGGTCTCATTTTGTAGCTTCACGGTCGAATTTGGTTTATTGTTTTGTTACTCTCTTGTATAGTGTTCAGTCTTTCGTTATTAAAGATTTACCATGGACACTTACCACGCCGCATATTGGTCCTCTGATCCTTTTCGCCTCTCCTCTTCAGACGAAGAGGAGGACGACCGTGACATGAGGATGGCTCAACATTGTAGTTACTCCACAATACTAACCTAATAAATAACATGCATCCTGTTTGCAACAAGGCACTATTGTAGACTTTTGTTTGACTTCAATGCAGCTTTTGACATGATCTATCATGCAGGTACAGGACGGCAGGCAGGCTCAGGTTTGTAATCAGGTCAGAGTCAGGCAGGTACATGACGGCAGGCAGGCTCGGGGTCAGGGCAGGCAGGATGGTCAGAACCGGGAAAAACTCGGAAACAGAACTTAATAGGAACACGGGAAGGCACGCTGGTAAGACAAGACGAACTGGCAACAGACAAAAAACAGGTATAAATAAACAGGGGATAATGGGGGCAGATGTGCAACACCTGGAGGGGGTGGAGACAAGCACAAAGACAGGTGAAACAGAACAGGGTGTGACAGTATCATAGTCTACTGATGGAAAAACATATGTGGCATTGCACCCCCCTGCTCTATTTAATGGAAGCCTCTCCAACAATCCAGTTAGAATCAGGAATTCCCCAAGGCAGCTGTCTAGGCCCCTTTTTCAAACTTTGCTAATGACATGCCTTGGCTTTGAGTAAAGCCAGTGTGTATGTATGTGGATGATTTAACACTATACACATCAGCTACTACAGCGAATTAAATCCCTGCAACACTTAAAAGTATTTAGGACAAACTGCAGCTCTAAAACTGAAAGCATTGTATTTGGGAAAAAATCCTTCACTAACCCTGAACCTCAACTAAATATTGTACAATGCACACACAGTCATCCCTAATGCCTCTGGCCTAGCGGACTCACTAAACATAAATGCATCTTTTGGAAATAATCTGAGTGTTGGAATGGGCCCCTGGATATCCGTAAATTTTTAAAACAAGACAATGGTGCTGTCTGCTTTGCTTAATCTAATTAATGTTAAGTGATTTACATTTTTGATACTTAAGTATATTTAAAACCAAATACTTTTACTCAAGTAGTATTTTACTAGCTGACTTTCACATAAATAAATCTATACTTTTACTCAAGACAATTGGGTACTTTTTCCCCACAAGTGTTTTGACTGATTTCATGTCAATGATAATATTGCTCAAATTCACTAGCTAACCAACTGTAATGATCTATTTGAGAGAAAAGTGGTCAATGTATTTGTTTTCTATAAACATTGAAGAAATATAGCTTACATGTTGTCAAAATCCTAAGCAGTGGTGTGTATTTATGGATGCCAAGGGAAGCCAGGCGTCCCCAATTATTGGACCAATAAAAAAATATCAAATTTCATCTGTGTTCATAATTTTCCATCAATTCGCAAGTGGCTGAACCTCACTGGAGAAATCATTGAGCGAGGAAACAGTGCCCCTCTGTCTCAGTATGTGTAGCCCATGTATCTGATGTTTCTTTAACCAAAAGAGCATAACATTTTACCACCATAGCGTATGATTGATGTCAGCAAGAATGTGGCCTCCCTTCATAATTTGTTTTTGCCAATCAGCGTTGTGCTGAGCTCAACTGTGGGTTGTCCTGGTGCAGCAAAATGTCATTTTCTGAAAGAAATGTCTGTTTCTGGTCAGCTTATGTTGATGTCCTGCAGTAGTTAGCTTGCTAAATCAACCTCTTTCCTAAGCCATGGATGGAGATTTGGCCTTAATTCTCTGTACAGGCCTGTGGTGACGTCAATTCTGATCTGAACCATAAATGCATATGTTGTGCCACTGACCTGAGATGATTAAAGTTCCATATGTAACCTAGTAGGCTCACATTAACTAGTTCATTGTAGCCCATGCGAGGAACTTAGGCTACCTCGCTAAAATGCTTGCAACTAGCCTATTACAACAGAAACTTAAAGTGTACTGTATGACAGAGCCATAGACTGTTTTGCAAACATGAGAGAAGGATAGCATTGGCTTTCAACTAGTCTACAAGTAGGGAGAGTCAGTTTTACACAGAAGTCAGTACCATGGACAGTCACATGATATTTAGCAACATTGATGGAACTAAATTGTTATTGGTATCTAAGTTTGTTTTTAATGTATTGTTGATTTGATGCTGTTTAAATGTTTAAGTTGAAATGGTGCTGGAACAGTGGAGGCAGTACTCCTGTTGTCTTTGTGCTGACTTGTGGTAACTCTGGTTCTAAATCAGTAGATGTTAAATGAACTTGCTTGACCTGCTGCAGGTGACCTGTGTATTCTCTATTGATTGGCTCTGTGGTGCTTAGTCAATGGGAACTCAATGGGCCATCATAAAGTTTTTACACAGTCTGCCAGTCTTGACTAAAGTGCCAGAGGTATGAGGAGAGACATCCTCCTTTATGGAAACAAATACTACCTGATACTTTGGATCCTATTCTTCGCCAGTTAGAAGACACACTGCATCAATGCAAAACAATTAATAATTACTAATTACTATCCATGAGTAACCTCAACCTTGTGGGTCTGTGGGTGTTTGGGCCAATAAAGTGCCAACTCAATTCTACCACTGACTAGTCTCTCATGCCCCTATGAACGGGGACACAGTGCAATAGTTTTTAATCTAAACCAGCCCTTTTTTACTGGAGTACACTAACCCCTAATTGGGGCTCTTTTCTTGACCCCCAGTAGCAGTTTACCAGATAAGAAGTCAAGAAGATCAAGACGTAGATTGTTGTAAGGGTGTATTATGGCCTGTGCTGGTCCCATTGTCATATCCATTCTGGATTCTGAGTGGTAAAATCACAGCTGAAAAATGCCTCTGTGTATGTGTATACTGTATGTGGGAATGTCCATCCTACATGTAGTGTTGGTACATGGAATATTCCTCAACTACACATATCATAAATTGCTATTGCAAATATAAGTATTATGTTCACCAACTGACATTTTCAGATATTATTTTGACAAACACACTTTAACACACTTTGGTGCTTACAGTTCATTCTCTATTGTCATAGATTTGGTGGGCACTGTCATCTGTGATCTATGTGATATGACTTTCTTTAAGCGCGTACTGATGAAACTGTCACTTCATATTTTTTTCTTAAAGTCTACAAACGCTCTACATTTATTCACTCTGTGATAGGGTTAGTTCTTATGTGCTACTTTTATTATTGTCCTGTAAATGGTTCAGTGCCTATAATTTAGGCTGTGTGTAGAATGGGGCATAAAGGAAATTACCTCTACTAGATTATAGTGAGAAAGAAAACAGCATACAATTTTGTCCTGTGTATCCATTTGCCTATAACTAATCAGAATTCCATTATGTTTACGTAAAAAACAGAATACTTCAAAATGAGAAGATCCTGCCATGGAAAGACGACTGGGTGGAAAGTGGAAAGGAGGGGAAATAACTCACACCATGCAGCAGGACACCTTCAGCTGTGGAGTCTTTGTAATGCAGGTTTGACAGTTATATTTTGAATAATGAAGGGTTAGCTGTTATGTGACAATTAGGTCAAAAACTCAATCTTATTTTTTGGTGTAGTTGGCCAAGGAAGTTGCACAGAATTTCCCCAACATCCCATCCCAAATTGACATAGAACCTTCACAAAAACACATGGAGCAACTGCAAAAAGAAATGGCTGAGGATATACTAAAAATGTCTGGTATGTAATGACATTTAATTCAAAGTAAATGTAAATTCTTTATTTTTATGTAGTTGTGTGAGACAACCATATGTTCAGTTCATGCCTATGATTTCAGAGTTCAACAAAGTCAACAACTGCTTCATGTGTGCCACTGATAAAGAACCTGGATGTGGCCCAAAGACTGACTGGGTTAGTAACATGTAAGACAATTTATGACATAACACAATGGATGGCTAATTTGTCATATTGCATTGATATTTGATATTATTTATAACGTGTTACGCTTTGTTTGAAGTCAGTAGGTCACATGACCAAGGAGCTATTGAAATTCGAATTTAAAAGAACGTTGTACTTTGTTTACGCTCCCTACCGAATTAAACTAGGAATACAAAATGCTGCTCACATTTCCACATGTTTATTAGCTTTGGAAAATGAATTAATGTCCAAATCGGGAATATAAGACCTGTACAATGTTGTGCGCAATTTTTCCAACAGCATGACACTTATTTGGGGGCTGTGGCTCAAGTGGTTTGAAAGCGCGAATATCCAACTTAAAACTGTTTTTACCTCGGTTAAGTAATTTACGTATCGGGTAATCACATAATGTGTTATAGCAATCTGTCAGCCGATGAGAGAGGGGTTTCGCTTTCTCAACCTTTTCTTTAGGTCTAAAAAGCAGTCTGATCCTATGACTTTCATGATAGATAGTATTTCCTGTATTGTATCATGTTTTCACTAAACGAGTTAGCAAGAAAAACGTCAGCCTGGAGAAAAATGTCAATGTGCCAAACTTATTTTTTTTCCACATTGCTTTTACAAGAAAGACCTCCCCCTAACAACTCCTCCAGTTCCCAACGCTTTGCCAAGCTGTATCTTTGTAGTACAGCACGTTGGCCAGCCTAAATGAACCACACTTTAATATTTTTTTTCTGAGGATACAAACTCATGGTATAGTGGGTTAGCTGACAACGTTACGAAAACGAAGCGCACTCTTCAATGGGGCAGGACAGTCTGTGAGTTGTGATTCTGGATGGCCAGATAGCTACCAACAACCATGTGGGGAATTGTAAGTGACTCTTTTTAGCTAGTTTCAGCTTGTTCTTGATACCATGTCTTGTTTTGAAGTGTTTTGACTGATTGAATATCAATTCCATTATTGCTAGCTAGCTAACCAACAACTAAGGATGTATTTGAGAGACAAGTGCTCAGTGTAAAAAAATAAATAATACATAAATGATTAACAAATAAGTGCTGATTGTGCAATTGTAATTATGTTTTCAATAAACATAGGAGACGAAAAGTTTACTTGTTGTCAAGAATCTAAGCCAACCTCGTCTGTTTTGCCCCATAGTTGCACACGCTTTGGTTTTGTTGCTAAACAACCAACCAACCAGTCTATGGGCAAACCCAACAACTATCCCGACCAGAAACTACTGAGGCTGACTATAGACCAACACCTCACCACAGCATATTTTATGGGAGTAACATGTTGGTTTTCCTGCTATGGGCTTCACTGTTCCTCTCAAGCCTCCAAGAACAAAATGGTCAAGATGGTAAGTCCTAAACGTTATAATTTTATCAATATTTTTTGACAGATACAGAACTGTACAGTATGTGATGTTGAATTGCATTGTCATCATGCATACTGTAACAGGCTATACCTATGTAGCTCCAGGTGTTCTGCTTTCTGGACCTCAGAATGTGAGTGTGAATTATGACCTAAAAGACCAGAGGATATCTGTAACATGGGAAGATGACCCATCTTCCTCCAGAGTACCGGACAAACTGATTTATGATGTGGAGGTTCTCTTAACAGTCAATATGACTGAAGTACACAGTGTGAGTGTTTGCCAAATCAATTACGCACATTACTACTATGGACCTTATTACCACCGGACACAATTCCAAGGTTACTATATAGAAGTATGAGTGGCTGGTTGTGGGTGTTGATGTCCTCAGGAAGCTGTGGATGTGAGACAAGCCCTCGCCAGCAGGAAATACCACTGGAGTTGGACCTCGGCTTTACCCCTAGAGTGCACCTCCCACTCAGTCAGGCTCCGCTCCCGATACCAGAACTACACCAGTCAATGGAGCCCCCTACTGACCATCACTGGTTGGTGTTTTTATTTCAATTAACGCATAATCACACTCAGGCATATATACACACACACACAGTACACACAAACAATGTTGTTCCTTCACATCTGTAACCTTATGTTTTTTTCTGCAGGGAGGGCCTCAACACATCCACAGGTTTTCCCAAAAAGCAGCGTGGTTCAAGTCGATAGCAACTTTACTTTCTGCTGTATTCTTGGGCCAGGGCAGAGACTTGAATACATGAAATACAACAACATTCTAATGAACACCACCCACATCATTGACCAGAGTTATGCCATGGTGGTGCATATGCAGTCTCCCTCTCCACCCAGTTGCATCAATGTCTATTGTAATTCACCTCTGTATGGCACCTGTGTTTACGTGGGATGTAAGTATAAACTTCTTGTAAGCCTCCCTCTTAGCAATCTAAGCAGCTAAACAGCTCTGTAGTTCCTTGCCATACTGTACAGTTTACAGCATCATTTGAATGTAATCATAATGGATATGGGATGTGTTCAAACATGTAGATCCTATAATCCCCCCCCAGACCCCCCTGGGGACAGGAACCTTGTGTGTGAGACCCGGGACCTGGAGTCAGTGGAGTGTCACTGGGACACAGGGAGGGCCACCAACCTGACTAAACAGAGGATGACTCGTTATGACCTGAATGGAAGGTAAGGTACTATAACAAAAAGGAAAAGCCACACACTCTAGTAGCTCCAATGCAATAATTCATTCACCAACGGTTCAACAGCAAGCTGTCTATCAGGCTAGAGTACTACCCAGGCCATGACATTGTTAGTATTATTGTGTAATAATCACTGGAGGTGACATTCTCTGTCCATGTATTCTTCAGAGCTTGTCCAAACAGAACAGTCTCAAACTGCTACCAAACAGTACGAGTGGATCAGGGGGAGAGGAATTGGACATTGACTGCCAGAAACCCGCTCGGCACACTGGAGCTCAGAGACACAGCAGACCTGAAGAAAAGAGGTACAGTAGTGCGATAGCAGCTCCTCACACACTGCATATGAATCTATTCCTTACTCTTAGTATATTGATTTACAAGGCCATTGAATGTTGAGGTTCTACCTTCCAGTGCGTTTACTAGCTCCCATGGAAGTGCTGGCTTCAGGTGTGAATGCCAGTGTTCAGTGGCAGTGGGAAAGACCGCAGTACCATATACTATTAATGGTTTGCCAAGTACAGCTGAACCATAGTGGGCACATAGACGTGGTAAGTTACAGTAGGACACCTACAATACAATGGACAATAGAGTATTTAACTAGGCAATACTAATGCTAAGCCCATTTACACTCTATTCACAGAGGAACTTTTCTGGCATAGGTCTTAGGTCAGTAGTTTTACATGGCCTAGCACCTGCCCAGACATACACAGTGCAGGTGTGTTGTGGATTGAAACAGCACTTCTGGAAATGGGGCGACTGGAGTGAAGGTAGCACCTTCAAAACCGAAGAGGACAGTGAGTATCCAATCCATATGCAGCTACATGGACACACGTTTTTAAATACGGGTAAAAAGGAAGACAGTTCAAACACACACCGTATGTGTAGATTGTATTTGATTACATAAAGTTCACAATTGTTATGTCATCATGTGTCTTCTTTTTGTCCCCAGTTCCTGAAATGTTAGATGTATGGATGCAGATTGAAGGGAACCAAACCATGATACTATGGAAAGTAAGTTTTGAAGATTGTGTACACTATATAGTATACATTATGTGCTATTGGTCATACTACATTATAAACTGGGTGGTTTATGGCCTGAATGCTGACTGGCTGACATCCACGGGTATAACAAAACATTTAATTTTTTACGTTCTTTATCAGTTTATAATAGCAATAAGGCACCTTGGGATTTGTGGTATATGGCCAATATACCACAGCTAAAGGCTGTATCCAGACATTCCGCTTTGCATTGTGCCTAAGAACAGCCCTTAGTCGTGGTATATTGGCCATATACCACACCCCCTCGGGCCTTATTGCTTAAGTATAGCACATTAGGGGACTGGGCTGATAATCAAGACGTTAATAGATACAGTGGGCTCAAATTACTGGCACCCCTGACTGGCAATGCACAAACAATGCTTAAACAAATATAAACAATATAATTATAGTGAAACTCAAAATACCAACATGTGAGAAATACTGTACTTTATTAATGTTTCAATGGAACCATGTCCTCCAAATCAAGGTTTCATAATTAATGGCACCCTTAAAGATTATTGTAAATAACATCTACCAAAATTAAACCACTAATTAAATTCCACTTATTTAAGTTTATCTACGTTTTAAGGAACTATATTGAGCCATTACATCACTTCCTGTTTCATTAGGGTATAAAAAAGAGGTAACACACATGCAATATAACGTTGTCATCCAACAACATGAAGAAAACAAAAGAACTAGCAGTTCAAAAGATGGTTGACCTTCATAAATCTGGTAATGGCTACAAGAAGATCCACAAACGATTGAATATACCACTGAGCACTGTCAGGGCAATTATTAACAAATTAAAAAGATATGGAACAGTTGAAAACCTCACGGGTAGAGGACGAAATGCATTTTGCCCCCCAGGATAGGGAGGAGGATAGTGATCGAAGCAACAAAATCCCCAAGAATCACTGTGAAAGAATTGCAGGCCTTGGTGGCGTCTTGGGGTCACCAGGTTTCAAAAAGCACCATCAGACGCCACCTCACAGGCTCTTTGGAAGGGTTGCCAGAAGAAAGCCCTTTCTGACCCCAAGACACAGACGCAACCGCTTGGAGTTTGCCAAACGTCATTTATATTATGACTGGAAGAAGGTGCTCTGGTCAGATGAGACCAAAATTGAAAGTTTTGGTCATATACAGCATCAGCATGTTTGACGTCGAAACAGAGATGCTTACAAGGAGAGGCACCTCATACCCACGGTGAAATATGGAGGGGGGTCAGTGATGTTTTGTGGCTGTTTTAATTCCAGAGGTCCAGGGGCACTGGTTAAGATTGATGGCATAAAGAATTCTACTAAGTATCAGGCAATTTTGGCTGACAATCTGGTTGCCTCTGCCAGAAGGCTGGGACTTGGCCATAAGTGGATTTTCCAACAAGACAATGACCCGAAACATACCTCAAGATCCACACAGAAATGTTTCTGTGACAACAAAATCAGTCACCGGACCTCAATCCAATCGAAAACCTGTGGGCTGAGTGGAAGAGGGCAGTTGATAAGCGCAAACCCAATAATGTGAAGGATTTTGAAAGGATCTGCATAGAGGAATGGTCCGAAATCCCTCCAAATGTGTTCCTTACTTGTCAAACATTACAGGAAAAGACTCCATGCTGTTATCCTTGCCAGAGGTGGTTGCACTAAGTACTAAATGAGGAGTGCCAATAATTATGAAACCTTGATTTTGGTTAAATTTATTTTGTATTAAATAATTGTATGATTTTGGTTGGTTCCATTGAAACATTAATAAAGTACAATATTTCTCACATGTTGTTATTTTGAGTTTCTCTATAATTATATTGTTTATATTTTTTTAAGTATTGTTTGTGCATTGCCAGTCAGGGGTGCCAGTAATTTTGGAGCCCACTATGAATGATATCAAATAGATTATGATATTCATCCCTTTCTCTTTAGCCCCTTACAGTGAATCAGAGTCATGGGCAGATCAAGGACTATGAGGTGACCTGGGGAAGGCAGGAGACAATTCTCCATCCACCTCAGAATGACTTTCTCATCAGTGATCGATCCACTGATGAGGGGCATAGGGTCACAGTTACAGCCAAAAACTCTGCTGGCAGCTCCCTTCCCTCGATCATCATTATTCCTAGACTTCCTCACAGAAGTAAAAGCTCCATGAAAATTGTTGGCAGTGATGGTGGGTTTAACCTATCCTGGTCCGCTAGCCCCAATTCTAGCTGTGGCTACGTGGTGGACTGGTGTCCCACACATAAAAAATGCAGAGTGGAGTGGGTGAAGGTACCAGCTGGTATAACCAGGGCCAGAATCCAATCAGGTAAGATGCCATCTCAGTAAGGGGATGTTGAAATGAGATCTAGGTTCAAACACATGTATTAGATTTTTTTGTTATTTAAATACTTATTTCCTGTGTAGTTGAGTATTTTAAAATAATGTCTCCCCGAAACCGCTACTTCTATTGGCAGTATTTGAAAGTATTTTGAAATTATGTCCATTAAATTGCCTACTATTTGAAAGTGTTTTCAAGTCATTATTTTAAATACTATTTTCTAATACCTGGGTTAAATGCATGGGAGTTTTTTTTGTTGTCAGTATATTTGTGTATTTCCAGAAACCTTCCAATATTCAACTACTTGTCTTTTATAATAAAAAATATGTGAATAGTATTTGAACCCAGGTCAGGCTTAAATTGCTCAAAAGCCATGTCACAAGGTAAATGCTTTTTAATAGTTATTGTAATACCTTTGGAGTTTGGTTCGTGAAGAATATGTATACCTTCATGCCCTTGTTGCGGTTTCTCACACCCAGCTAGCTTTGAAGAGGGGGTGAGGTACACACTCTCCATCTTTGCCTGTACTCCAGGGGCTCCAGAGCTATGGGAGAGAAGGGAGGGCTATGTAAAAGAGTGCCGTAAGTATCCACTCTTCTGACTTATAAATCCAGAAATCTTCATTATCTTTCCTCTTGGTATAGTATTTGACCATCCATCTCTATCTTTGCTACATAGTTCCAAAAGGACAGATTCAGAGGTTGGCTGCAGAACAATATGGTTCGGACACGGTTCTGATCTCCTGGACTGCTATTCCCCCGGAGAGTCAGACGGCGTTCATTCATGGTTACATCATATACTACTGTGATACTTCCCATCTTTCCAGCATGAGAATTTTCAATGTCACTACAGGTATGGAACACATGCCCAGAGAAGATTTACAGTATTCGGAGACAAATTGATTAAATGTAATCATATCTTGCTGCTTTCTTTTTTCCCGCCTTTCTTCTTTTTGGATCATTGCCTGCTATGATGGCCAGATGAGCTTGGGGCCAAGAATCTGACAGGCATACCCGTCAGCTCCTACAGATTCATAGTGAAGGCCCTCACATCAGTAGGGGAGGGCGGAGACTCTTCACCAGTCTTCCTCCAGATGAACCCCCAGAGTATGTCCTGACCTATTCAGTTGTGTATTTCTATTGCTGCTGCTTTGTAAAAAGCTGTAACTTTCTGACTTCATTCCACAGCTGATCAGTTGATCACAGTGATTATAATTTCCCTGGGTTCAGCTGCCTGTCTCCTCGCTCTGGTCACCATCTTATGCTACAGAAACTGGAAATGGTAGGAACATGTTTACTGTCATGTCAACCAATCAATCAACCAAATGTATTTTATAAAGTGGGTTGTTCCATGTCATTTCAGAAAGCCAAGACACCCACCATCTCAGATTGTTCGGTAATTGTTTCTGTAGTTCGAAACAGATAAGATTTGCATTTGTGCAACATTATTTTGTTCAAATATAATTACATATCTGAGAAATAAAGCTTAACTGATTGCATGTAAATTGGTCATTTTAATTTATAGGATTCAAAAAATATTTAATAAATATAGAACCTAACATCTGATTTGGACCAAACTTTTTTTTCTAACAATGAATGGTCAAAAGCCACCTATGGACCCTGCAAAACCTAGGAAGAAACCTAGAGAGGAACCAGGCTATGTGGGGTGGCCAGTCCTCTTCTGGCTGTGCCGGGTGGAGATTATAACAGAACATGGCCAAGATGTTCAAATGTTCATAAATGACAAGCATGGTTGAATAATAATAAGGCAGAACAGTTTAAACTGGAGCAGCAGCACGGTCAGGTGGACTGGGAACAGCAAGGAGTCATGTCAGGTAGTCCTGGGGCATGGTCCTAGGGCTCAGGTCCTCCGAGAGAGAGAAAGAAAGAGAAGGAGAGAATTAGAGAACGCACACTTAGATTCACACAGGACACCGAATAGGACAGGAGAAGTACTCCAGATATAACAAACTGACCCTAGCCCCCCGACACATAAACTACTGCAGCATAAATACTGGAGGCTGAGACAGGAGGGGTCAGGAGACACTGTGGCCCCATCCGAGGACACCCCCGGACAGGGCCAAACAGGAAGGATATAACCCCACCCACTTTGCCAAAGCACAGCCCCCACACCACTAGAGGGATATCTTCAACCACCAACTTACCATCCTGAGACAAGGCTGAGTATAGCCCACAAAGACCTCCGCCACGGCACAACCCGGGGGGGCGCCAACCCAGACAGGATGACCACATCAGTGAATCAACCCACTCAGGTGACGCACCCCCTCCAGGGACGGCATGAGAGAGCCCCAGTAAGCCAGTGACTCAGCCCCTGTAATAGGGTTAGAGGCAAAGAATCCCAGTGGTTCGTTGCTCCAGAGCCTTTCCGTTCACCTTCCCACTCCTGGGCCAGACTACACTCAATCATATGACCCACTGAAGAGATGAGTCTTCAGTAGAGACTTAAAGGTTGAGACCGAGTTTGCGTCTCTGACATGGGTAGGCAGACCGTTCCATAAAAATGGAGCTCTATAGGAGAAAGCCCTGCCTCCAGCTGTTTGCTTAGAAATTCTAGGGACAATTAGGAGGCCTGCGTCTTGTGACCGTAGCGTACGTGTAGGTATGTACGGCAGGACCAAATCAGAGAGATAGGTAGGAGCAAGCCCATGTAATGCTTTGTAGGTTAGCAGTAAAACCTTGAAATCAGCCCTTGCTTTGACAGGAAGCCAGTGTAGAGAGGCTAGCACTGGAGTAATATGATCACATTTTTTGGTTCTAGTCAGGATTCTAGCAGCCGTATTTAGCACTAACTGAAGTTTATTTAGTGCTTTATCCGGGTAGCCGGAAAGTAGAGCATTGCAGTAGTCTAACCTAGAAGTGACAAAAGCATGGATTAATTTTTCTGCATCATTTTTGGACAGAAAGTTTCTGATTTTTGCAATGTTACGTAGATGGAAAAAAGCTGTCCTTGAAATGGTCTTGATATGTTCTTCAAAAGAGAGATCAGGGTCCAGAGTAACGCTGAGGTCCTTCACAGTTTTATTTGAGACGACTGTACAACCATTAAGATTAATTGTCAGATTCAACAGAAGATCTCTTTGTTTCTTGGGACCTAAAACAAGCTTCTCTGTTTTGTCCGAGTTTAAAAGTAGAAAGTTTGCAGCCATCCACTTCCTTATGTCTGAAACACATGCTTCTAGCAAGGGCAATTTTGGGGCTTCACCATGTTTCATTGAAATGTACAGCTGTGTGTCATCCGCATAGCAGTGAAAGTTAACAATATGTTTTCGAATAACATCCCCAAGAGGTAAAATATATAGTGAAAACAATAGTGGTCCTAAAACGGAACCTTGAGGAACACCGAAATGTACAGTTGATTTGTCAAGAGGGCAAACCATTCACAGAGACAAACTGATATCTTTCCGACAGATAAGATCTAAACCAGGCCAGAACTTGTCCGTGTAGACCAATTTGGGTTACCAATCTCTCCAAAAGAATATGGTGAGCGATGGTATCAAAAGCAGTACTAAGGTCTAGGAGCACGAGGACAGATGCAGAGCCTCGGTCCGATGCCATTAAAATGTAATTTACCACCTTCACAAGTGCCGTCTCAGTGCTATGATGGGGTCTAAAACCAGACTGAAGCATTTCGTATACATTGTTTGTCTTCAGGAAGGCAGTGAGTTGTTGAATACTAATCTTGTCTGTCTCTAACAACATAAACGATTTCAGAAAAATCTGAGATGTGCTTTTTAAGGTGGAACGACCCAAAGCCCTTTTTACATCAGCAGTTGTCACAACGTTATACAAATACTCCGACTAAAACCCCAAAGAGGAAGCAATGCAGATATTGAAGCACGGTGGCTAGGAAAAACTCCCTAGAAAGAAACCTAGAGAGGAACCAGGCTCAGAGGGGTGGCCAGTCCTCTTCTGGCTGTGCCGGGTGGAGATTGTAAGAGTACATGGCCATTTAGGCAAGATTGTTCTTCAAGATGTTCAAATGTTCATAGATGACCAGAAGGGTAGCCGGAGAGTAGAGCATTTCAGTACAGCCTGGTCTCACAGCAGTCTAATCTTGAAGTGACGAAAGCATGGATTAGCTTTTCTGCATAATTTTTGGACAAACAGTTTCAGATTTTTGCAATGTTACAAACTGCTCTTGAAAATATTTATATGTTTGTCATAAAATGCTGTTACAAAGACAGTGCCCATCCCACTGGCTGTTATTTTTTCCAGGACCTGTCCATATTACTATTTTATCAACCATTTATTTTCTTCATGTCAACAGTGTGAAAGAGAACATGTATCCTAAAATTCCAAAGCCAGTATGGAAGGAGGAATGGTTGACACCACTGGTAGGTCCTCGGTCCCACTCCATCTTGTTTTTGCATATAAGCACTCTAGACTAGAAAGCAGTACTTGCTGCAGGTAGAGTATATCCTGATATTAACGTTTTTCTTGTTTTCCAGGAGAGCAATGGCCGCCAAATCCTCTATGTGGATCCATGTCAACCCAGTGAGATTGATATAGTGTGTAACCGAGAGCAGTCTGGAGAAGCTGTACTAGATAACAATGCTGGAAAGGGTGCCTTAACCAACACAAACTCCGATGTCCCAGCTCTGCATGTATACTACAACCAGCTCCTCACCAAGACCACTTCAGGACACTTTACCTTCTCTCCTCACACGATGGCGACCCCATTCTCTCAACTCTCAGGCACAGTAATTCAGAACCCCTCATACAACCTAGAAGTACAGGCTAGTTTAGATATGGGACAGTCTGTGGGATATGAGCCAGATATGAACTCTTTCTCCTGTCCTAACCCTGAACTACACAACACCATGTCTTATGTGCCCTTTGAGACTGATTCCCGGGGTTACAAGTTCCAGTGTCACATAGAAGACAGCTCTCCTCTCCAGGAGTAGAACTTCTGGGCAGCCCTATTTTCTTCAGCTCCACTCAATTCATATTTTTGTTCCAGCACTAACACAGCTAAGACCACCAATTAAGATTGGGCCATGATTGCACTGCTGGAAATAAAAGTGGCTTATCAAACAGAAATAATGAACTGCTGTACCTGTATTTATTTAAATGCACTTCTCTCTGATGACTTGATATGTTGCTTTATGTGAAATATTTAGATGACAGCAGAAATGTTTTGATAGATACAGGATGAGTAATTATGTTACAGTAAGTGTTGCTTCTGTCCTTCTCTTCGCCCAAACCAGGGACCTTCTGCACACATCAACAACAGTCTCCCTCGAAGCACCGTTACCCCTTGCAGAGCAACTTCTTCTAGTCTCAGAGCGAGTGACGTCACCGATTGAAACGCTAGCGCTCACCCAACTAATTTTAACTAGCTATTTCACACCGGCTTTTTTTCTGGCAGCATATAGAAGAAGCACGTTCGATTGTGCGTCAAGAATTCAGCATAGCAAATTTGTATGAAGGTCTGGTTATTAAATGGGTAAATAGTTCAATAGTAATATGGTCTAAAACGCTCTGGTGACAAACTTTTACAATTATCAAACGTTTCCAATTATCGACATGGCTGGGAGAACCTATTCAAGTAAGTAAGGTAAATACATTTCGAAAATGTAAAACAAATAAAAATTGTTACAGTGCAGGCTAACTCAAATGAGCTAGCTAGTTGGCTAGCTAGACATACTGTTAAGCGAATTAAATGTCACCAGTTAACGTTACCTAATAATGACATTATCTACCATATTCCTACAGATATCTTGTAAATGGAGATTCCTTCAAAACGATTGCCTACAGTTACCGTGTAGGGAACTGTAAGGTTGAGTGACCAGGGCCATCTGGGACTGCCTCCTGGAGGAATTCAGGTGTGTGAAGGCTACCTGTGACCTGCGTAACTTCATGAGGATGGACAGGAGGGGATCTGCAGCTCGCCGGTGTGTGCCAGAGGAGAAGTCTGGTGCCCTGCAGGATGTTTCAAGGATGAGGTCCAACAACGCAGCAAGAGAGGCATTCCGTGTGCGGGGGACATCTTCACCTCCTACTTCTTTGAAGAGGGTTCTGTTCCCTGGCAACACCATAGACTACACTGCACAACCAAAGGCTCTTTTAAGAGCCATCCACATTGCAATAAGGGTATTCTTCCATTTACTTAGCTATGTCAACTGCAGTTATTCAATTCCCAGTTTCTCTCTGATTTCTACTTCTCAGGTGATGGTGCTGTTTAGGTAAGGGTGTGATGTCTGTACAAAAACAAAACAGGCTATTTTAAGTCATCCATATTGAAAAAAGTTTAAACAAGTAGACACCCTATAACCCACACATGTATCAGTATGATTGATGGATTGCGTTGTGCAGTAAGCAGGCTCAGGTGTAGAACTGTGGCTCCTTCCACCTTCAAAGTATAGGCAAGAGGGCCAACCATGGAGATTAGTAAGACAATAAATTATTTCTAGAAATACGCTATATTGTTTGTCCTCGTGTGTTCGTCCATGTTTTTCAGCATAAAGTACTCTGCAGCCACTTAGTGTGGGCACCAGGTAAGGCCACACACAGATTCCTGTTGAATACTCTCTAACTACCTTATTTTCTCAACAGTCTCTCTCGTTCACTTCATCCCTCTCTCCCCTTCTCCCTATATCCTCTAGGTTATATCAGCTGTGTCAGTGAACCCCTCCCGCATCTGAACTGGCTACTTAGAGGGCACAGCATGATCAGAGGTAAGAGCTCACTTGTCAGGTCAACAGGAAATATTATTGAAGAGATTCTTTACATTGGTACAACTGAATCTCTATTTCAGAGTTAATGATCCAAGGTCAGTTTTGCATTTCTACCTGATGATTATGATGACTGACAGTGTTAGCAGGTTTAAGCCTTGGGTTTTTAAAATGTTTATTCTATCTCTCCATCTGTCTCTCGTGTGCAGGTACAGTGCCTTGCGAAAGTATTCGGGCCCCCTTGAATTTTGCGACCTTTTGCCACATTTCAGGCTTCAAACAAAGATATAAAACTTTTTTTTTTGTGAAGAATCAACAACAAGTGGGACACAATCATGAAGTGGAACGACATTTATTGGATATTTCAAACTTTTTTAACAAATCAAAAACTGAAAAATTGGGCGTGCAAAATGATTCAGCCCCCTTAAGTTAATACTTTGTAGCTCCACCTTTTGCTGCGATTACAGCTGTAAGTCGCTTGGGGTATGTCTCTATCAGTTTTGCACATAAGAGACTGACATTTTTTCCCATTCCTCCTTGCAAAACAGCTCGAGCTCAGTGAGGTTGAATGGAGAGCATTTGTGAAATAGCAGTTTTCAGTTCTTTCCACAGATTCTCGATTGGATTCAGGTCTGGACTTTGACTTGGCCATTCTAACACCTGGATATGTTTATTTTTGAACCATTCCATTGTAGATTTTGCTTTATGTTTTGGATCATTGTCTTGTTGGAAGACAAATCTTCGTCCCAGTCTCAGGTCTTTTGCAGACTCATCAGGTTTTCTTCCAGAATGGTCCTGTATTTCGCTCCATCCATCTTCCCATCAATTTTAACCATCTTCCCTGTCCCTGCTGAAGAAAAGCAGGCCCAAACCATGATGCTGCCACCACCATGTTTGACAGTGGGGATGGTGTGTTCAGCTGTGTTGCTTTTATGCCAAACATAACGTTTTGCATTGTTGCCAAAAAGTTCAATTTTGGTTTCATCTGACCAGAGCACCTTCTTCCACATGTTTGGTGTGTCTCCCAGGTGGCTTGTGGCAAACTTTAAACAACACTTTTTATGGATATCTTTAAGAAATGGCTTTCTTCTTGCCACTCTTCCATAAAGGCCAGATTTGTGCAATATACGACTGATTGTTGTCCTATGGACAGTCTCCCACCTCAGCTGTAGATCTCTGCAGTTCATCCAGAGTGATCATGGGCCTCTTGGCTGCATCTCTGATCAGTCTTCTCCTTGTATGAGCTGAAAGTTTAGAGGGACGGCCAGGTCTTGGTAGATTTGCAGTGGTCTGATACTCCTTCCATTTCAATATTATCGCTTGCACAGTGCTCCTTGGGATGTTTAAAGCTTGGGAAATCTTTTTGTATCCAAATCCGGCTTTAAACTTCTTCACAACAGTATCTCGGACCTGCCTGGTGTGTTCCTTGTTCTTCATGATGCTCTCTGCGCTTTTAACGGACCTCTGAGACTATCACAGTGCAGGTGCATTTATACGGAGACTTGATTACACACAGGTGGATTGTATTTATCATCATTAGTCATTTAGGTCAACATTGGATCATTCAGAGATCCTCACTGAACTTCTGGAGAGAGTTTGCTGCACTGAAAGTAAAGGGGCTGAATAATTTTACACGCCCAATTTTTCAGTTTTTGATTTGTTAAAAAAGTTTGAAATATCCAATAAATGTCGTTCCACTTCATGATAGTGTCCCACTTGTTGTTGATTCTTCACAAAAAAATACAGTTTTATATCTTTATGTTTGAAGCCTGAAATGTGGCAAAAGGTCGCAAAGTTCAAGGGGGCCGAATACTTTCGCAAGGCACTGTATGTTTTGATGTGAGAGAGGATGCCAACCCTCAGTTCCGTCATCGCCACCTCACCCTCTCTAAAGATAACCTTTGGGCCGACTGGGAGCCCAAGGCTGGTTAGGAGACACTATTGTGTAATTGTGATTAACTGAGAGAAAATTATGGTAGCACTGTGATTCATTAATCATATGCTGCCTTCCCAGCTCCTATGTTCTTACCTCTTTCCCTTTTACACCTCTCTCACCACCTATTTCTTCCTCTGTTTTTATATTTTTACAACAGATGTGCATTAAACTACAGATTGAACATGTATTTATAATATTACAATTATAATGTTTATAACACTTGGACAATTAACTTCTTTCAATAAAGGGTTTCACATTCTCTACTGGTTAAAATTAAGTATTTCATTTGATGAAATACTACACCTATCCTGTGTTTATCAGATCAATGCAGATGATGGAAATTAGATATTGAGATTAACCGGTTTGAGAATGTACTTGATGCATAGGAAGTGGTGTACATTAAAAAAATAAAAATAAATAAATATTTCTGTGTATATGAATTACAAATCAACCTTTAACTAGTTAAATCATGTTTCTAGTCTATTGCATAGTTACAATGTGTAACCATTGATGTCCCAGGACCAAGACTGGTAAACACTGTTGAAGTGTATCATTGTAATACATACATACATACATACATACATACATACATACATACATACATACATACATGCAGACACAGCATCATTCAAAGACTGGCATTTTATGCACCTGGTATTGGATGTGACTGAAAAATAATCTGACATTCATACCTGAACTGTACCTTTATTTGCTACAGTAGAGTACATGATCAGTGAATATATTAAATGTACAGGCTACAATGTGGGGATCTCATGCATGGGAATAACTACATGTATATATGACTTCTTTGGAACAAAGTTATATTATATTCTACTCAATCCATAGGCTTCATTAATGTCATTCAGACAGTTTTGAAGTTGGCTATGTTAGCTGAGGTTCATAGCTAGGTTCTGAACTAATTTGTATACCAAATGTTTTAGGGTCTATACACAGATCGGCTACAAAGCTATCTACACATCCATAGACATACAGGTATTTTTATCCTCCACTGCACAATAAGCAAGAAAATAGTTAGCTAGCTACATTATTTAATCTATCTGCATTGTACGGCAAATATCAGCAAGGCAAGCTCACAAAATTGTACATTCAATTTGCAGTGAATGTTTTAGATAGCTAGATTCTGTACATTCACTGTTTCACAAGACGACAGCCTGGTTTGCTGTTTGTTTCAGGAGTCCCTAAAACATTAAATTACATTTTCATACTCATGTCACAACAACCATAATGCTAGCTGGCTAATGTTAGCTAGTCAGCTAGTTTGCTAAATCACCCGATATGATTGGTCATCGCGTATCGCCGCTGGTGATTTGCATGAAGTTGGAAAAGCGTATCTTTTTCACCGACTCCCAGGCAACATTCGCACCGCCCAAAGGCCTCCGCTCTCTCTGCTTTCCTTCCATTGAAATTAATGGAAAGCGGTGTTTCACCGTGCGGCACCGCGTGCTAGTGAACGCGGAGCATCTAGTAGGGGTATCTCGAGATCAGGGAACGTTCTCCTTCCCACTCCCAAGCTGTGTTCGAATACTCATACTAACCCTACTATTTGAGTATATAGTATGCTTATTGATCATAGTATGGATATATTTAGTATATCCATACTAGTTAGCTAACTACCTAACAATTTACAAGTTCCCCGGATGTCCAACTAAATTCGCCAAAATATGAAGTATACACGTAGAGGACACTATTTAGAGATAGACCAGATGCTTTTCAACTTTCTTTTGAGAAACTGTACCCATAACATTAGGAACACTGTTGTAATGAACACTTATGAGAATGGTGGGCTGAATTTTCTGGACTTTACTCCTTTAAATAATACTTTTAAGATCAATTGGATAAAACAATTCCTAAGAAGACCCACTTCTATCTGTAATTTTATTCATCATCATGTCTTCTCTACTTTTGGTGGCCTTAACTTCATGTTGTTTTGCAATTATAATATTGACAAAGTTCCAGTGAAACTTTCTGCTTTTCATCGGCAGGTTTTCTTCTCATGGTCCTTAATTTATAAACACAAATTTTCTCCACACAGATATTATATATGGAATAATCAGGATATATTGTACAAAAATATTGGTTCCGAAATAATATCCTATTGGTGAGCCAACTGGTAAATGCAGAGGGTCTTTTACTCAGTTATAAGGAATTCTTATCACTTTACAAGGTCCCTGTTGTATAGCACACTGTATTACTTATACAACTAATATAAGGACAGGACTTGAGACGGGAGTAGAAATTAACGTGGGCATTGTTTAATGCGTTTCACAGGAAGAAGATTCCAAGCAGTTCAATGAAGGTAAGCAAGGGGGTTACAGGTGCCCTAAAGGGACAAAACTAGAATATCAATACACAACATATTCCTCCCCCTTTACCTTTGATGACTCATAAGGAAAAAGTAAATATTCAATGTTTTGCCTATTGTTTTCTTTTTAATACAAGTTCTCTTAATGTAAATAAATGAACTTTTCAGAATATCCTTTTCTAAACTAGGGATAGAGGGTAGACTGCCTCAGTCCCCAGACTTAACCCAGGGGTGTATTCTGCCCCAATGTCGGAAGTTAGTCTGAACTAAATAGTCAACCTGTCAGGGGGTCGTCTTTCTCTTGCAGGATAATGACGACGTACAGGTGAGTCTACAGTCACATTATCTCTGAGTGGTGATGGTGTATGCCCAGACTGGGGTGCAACAGTACTCTGAGTAGGCACTCTGGCTGGTTCAGGTGAGTCTGGAGCACTTTCCACATTGGTAGGTTGCTACAGTGGATGTTCAGGTGATAGCTCGTTGTCATGGTAGGTCTCCAGTAGCTGATCTTGGTTTGTCACTTGACATGAGTCATCTCTGAGGTTGGTTCCTGGCAACAGTTGATCCACATGTCTCCTCCAGATTATGTTTTCTGGTGTATGAACTGTTTAGGACACAGGCCCTGTTTGTGAAACCACTGTGGCTGGTATCCACTTTGGACCTTTGCAGTAGTTCCGAGCAAGAACTCTCTCTCCAGCTATGAAGCTTCTGTCTTTTGCTTTGCTCCGTCTCTCCACCTGTGCTCTCTGTTGTGTCTGTACAACCTGGCTCGTCTTTGGAGGTCGAGTCGCATGTGAAGCTGTCTTTTCATCATGGCTGACGCGGGTGCCACTTTGCTTGTAGCGTGGGGAGTGTTTCTATAGGTTAACAGGAAGGAGTTTAGATGCCTATTGAGGGAGTCGTTCCCTTGTGATGATTTTAAAGCTTGGTCATCGTTTGGACAAACCTTTCAGCGAGGCCGTTCGTTGCAGGGTGATACGGCGCTGACTTGATGTGCTGAATTCTATGTGCTTCCATGAATGACCGGAACTCTTCAGACACCAGTTGGGGGCCATTATCACTAACGAGTTGCGTTGGCAAGCCGAAGCGACTGAAGATTGACCGTAGCTCTTTGATGGTTCTCTCCGCTGAGGTGCTCTTCATCACTGTGACCTCAAGCCATTTGCTGTGTGCGTCAACTACGACTAAGAACATACAATCCTCCAGTGGGCCTGCATAGTCTATGTGAACTGCCAAGGCTCCTCTGGAAATTCCCATGGGTGTAGTGGCGCTAGTTGAGGCATGTTCCTCATCTTTTGACATGCAGAACATGACTTGACCTTGTCTTCGATAGCTGCGTCTAGACCTGGCCACCAAAAGTAGCTGCGTGCAATCTCGTTCATTCGCACCATGCCACAGTGCCCTGAATGAAGTTCTTCAAGCACCTGCCTTCTCAGTGGCGGCGGTATGATGACTCAAAAACCCCATAGCAAGCATCCAAACGGAACTGTGAGCTCGTTTCTCCTCACTAGGTAAGGTTGTAGGGTGTCCGACATCTCTCCTTTTCCACGAGTGACAATGTCCACGACCTCAGACATCACTGGATCAGTGTGGGTGAACTTTTTCACTTGGACAGACGTAACTGGGGCGTTTGTCACTTCCTTGAAGTAGAAGATTTCAGCCTGGGAGTGCTCAGTGTGTGTGACAGGTAAGGGAAGCCTTGAGAGGCCATCTGCATTGCAGTGCTGCTCAGACCTTCTGTACTTGATGTCGTACTGGTGAGCAGATAACAATAACGCCCATCGCTGCATGCGGCTGGCTGCAAGCAATGGAATGCCGGTGTGGGGACCAAAGATGGAGGTGAGGGGTCTATGGTCCGTCAGCAGTGTGAATTGTCGGCCAAACAGAAACTGATAACATTTCTTAACTCCAAACCCAATGGCGAGTGCTTCACGCTCTATCTGTGCATAATTGCTCTCGGCTTTACTTAAGGTCCGTGATACGAAAGCAATTGGCCTTTCTTCACCTGATGGCATGATGTGTGAGACAACCGCACCAAAGCCATAAGGCGATGCATCACATGCCAACTGTAATGGCAAGTTGGGGTTGAAGTGGGTTAGGGCCTCTGACTGAGCTATGGCTGTTTTCACTTTCTCGAAGGCCTCCTCACATCTGTCTGTCCACTTCCACTGTTTGGTTTTGTTCTAAAGTTCATGCAGTGGCTTTAACATGTTACCTAGGTTTGGCACAAACTTTGCGTAGTATGTCAGTAGTCCTAAGAATGATCTCAGCTGACTCACATTCTGTGGGGATGGAGCTTCCGCAACGGCCTTCACCTTCGATGGCGCCTTGCGGAGCACGGAACTGTCGAAGATGTGGCCCCGGTACTCAACAGAGGGCCGGAAAAACTAGCATTTGTCCTTCCGGACCCTCAGACCGTACTCCTCCAATCTCTGTAGTGTAGCGTTCAGGTTTCTCAGGTGCTCCTGCTCATCTTTGCCGGTGATGAGTAGATCATCGAGGTAACATTGGACCCCAGTGAGCCCGCTCAGTATCTGGTCCATAGCTCTCTGAAACAAACTCTTACTGAGTTTTTGTCCTCCAGCTAAACCAGAAAAGAGGTCTTCAATGAGGGGTAGTGGATATTTTTCAGCAGTCAAGACTGGGTTAATGGTGACTTTGAAATCACCACAGAGTCTGAGTGATCCATCTTTTTTTATGACTGGAACAACGGGTGTAGCCCATTTACTAACATTCACTGAATCCAATACTCTACTCTCGACTAGTTTGTTTAGATCAATTTCAACTTTTGGTTTTATGGCGTATGGGACAGGTCTAGCTTTGAAGCATTTTGACTTGTATGTCCTTCATACTGCCAAGGTATCCTTTGAACACATCCGCATGTTTCCTCAATATCCCTTGTAGGTTTGTGTCCTCTTTTGCAACCATGTGAATTTCCTGCCAGTTTAGTTTGATCTTTTCCAGCCATGTGCGTCCTAGCAATGCTGGATGTTTGCCTTGTAGAGTGGTAGCTTTACCTTCTGTTTGTTGAGCTCCACTGTAACAATCACGCTTCCTCTCACTGGAACAATGTCTATGTATCACCGGTGTATGTTTCAGGCATCATCTTTGTGGGCTGTAGTATTAGGTGATGTAGTTTCTCCTTTTATACAGCCTCAGACAGCAAAGATATGGCTGCTCCAGTGTCCACGTGCATCAGTACTGCGTTTCCATCTAGTAGCGGTGTCACCCAGTACCTGTATCCATTGTCTAAAATGGACAAAACATGCAAAGATTCTTCCCCTTCAGACAGGGTATCACTTTGTTCATCCTCTGTGCTCCATTTTATGCACTGTCTTTTTGTACTTCCTGAAGTCACTTTTCCTTTGTTCAGTACTTTGTTTGATTGTGTATTTTTGTTTTTACATGCACGTTCGATGTGACCCTTTATTCCACAACTTCTGCAGTATAAGTCTTTGCACCAACACTCCTCTGCTTGGTGACCTGGTTTCCCACAGCGATAGAATGGCTTCCCACCTCCTGCCTTGTTTTTTTTTTTACTCCGTAGACCCCTTATGCACTTTGGTCGATGCACTTAGCTGTTGTGTGTCTTTATTTGCCATTTCCATTGACGTACTCAGTTCTATTGCTCTCTGCAATGTTAAGTTACTCTCAGTCAAAAGGAGTTTCTGAATTGCCTCGCTGCGCATGCCACACACTAACCTAGCACGTATAGTGTCACTCATTGATCGCCCAAATTCAGTGTTCAGATAACTGTTTCAATACAGCCACAAACTGTGAGGTTGATTCCCCCTCCTCTCGATTTCTCTTATGAAACCGGAATCTCTCTGCAATTATCAGTGGTTTGGGAGAATAATGTCCTTTTAAGGTAGCCATTTAGCCACAATTTCATCATGATTTATCACCAGGTTTTTCAGGCGATTGAATGTTTTTCCTCCCATAAGTCAAAAATGTTGGCACGACTTCTGCTTTAATTCCATTTGCCAACACAAAGTACTCAAAACGTTATGTGTAAGAACTCCATTGTTCCACAGATTCATCAAATGTTCCTATATTTCAAGTCAATGCAGACATTTTCGATTTTTCTTTCTCACACTTTTCACACGGTCCTTTACTCCCAGACCCTTTTTTATTTATTTTAACTCATGCTGACTTCCCTTTCTCCCGCAGTGAAACTTAACTTTTTTATTATTATTATTTTATTAGCGAAACTCTTCCTATCCCTCCTGGCACTCGTTGCCGTGACATCAAAGGCTAGCTAGCATCACTCGACTGGCTAGCTCCACGTTTTGTTTGCGTCTTTCTACAGCGAGAAAAAAAAACGAATTTAACTCAGACTTTCTGCCAAAGATGAGCACAAACGTGAACGTTTCTTCCTCGTCGACAGTTTTGTTGTATAGCACACTGTATTACTTAGACAACTAATATAAGAACAAAACATGAGACGGGAGTAGCAATTAACGTGGGCATTGTTTAATGGGTTTCACAGGAAGAACATTCCAAGCATTTCAACGTAGGTAAGCAAGGGTGGTTACAGGTGCCCTAAAGGGACAAAACTAGAATATCAATACACAGTCCCTGTAACACCTAACGATTTTGCAATTGTTTTAGATGCCATTCCCTCAGGTGTTGCTCTGTTATTCAGGAACGTGTCAAGACCTGACCCTCAGAGCCTACCTTCTATTGACCCTGTTGACTCATCAGTAGGAAAGATTTGTTTCTCTTTTGGTACATTCAACAACAGAGCGATACGAACCTCGTTTCAGCAGGATATTGCATCTATACCTTATGTCATGCCTTATTGGAATGGATTTATTGATAATATCTGTTGGAAAAAAGTTTGGATGTTGCCACACACATACCTACTTGTTAACCAAATTAAGGAAGTTTCCTTTAAAAATATTCATAAATATTATCCTGCCAAACACTATATGAAGAAGTTTAAGGAAAACATCAACTCAAATTGCTCCTTTTGTAATGACAGCCCAGAAACAGTGTTGGATCTTTTTTGGCACTGTATTCATGTAAGAACTGTGTAAGAACTGTGGCAAGACATCAGTAGATTTATAATTGAACACATTTATGAAGATTTTACACTATTGTGGAGAGATGTACTCTTGGATTCTTTACATACGATAGAAATAAGATACATTTTTATGTAATTAATTTCATTATTCTTTTGGCCAAATTTCATATACACAAATGTACATTTACAAACAAAAAAACACTTTCTTACCCTACAAAAAGAAATTGAACTGTATCTTAAGACAATTAAATACTCTACTAACAAAAAAGCTGTAAGAATTATAAGTATGTAATTCTAAAGATGCCTACTGGATAACTTATTTGTATTGCTTTTAATCCTTTTTAAATGAAATTATCTTATTAACACTTTGTTCTAGCTATTTGTGTAGGTAGCTATCAAGTAAACCCAATGTTTCTTCCTTAAGGTCCTTGTGTAATTGTAATGTGATATTGTAACCCCTAGCTCGATTGTCCATTGTATATCATCTATATATACCTGTGTTCCCTCATGTACTTTCTGTATTGATTTGTTGTTAATAAAATATATTTTTTAAAGACACTATTTCCGTACTTTAGGGCCCATAATGCAATTCTTCAAGAAATGGGCGTGGATCCACATCGTTTTCAGATTTCAAGAAAATGGCGGAAAATATGCAGCCAAAATCCAACAGCGGATACAAATTCATTGCTTTAACTAATTATGACAACAAAATGTTGAGAAATGTAATAAAGTAATGACTTTTCCAATAAGTTACCTTACACGCTGACAATTTGTTAGCTACGCTGTCCTTACGAACCACATATCATTACAGCAGTATGAACAGGCGTTGTGCCGAAAATCGTTCATTGCTGCGACTTGCTGGCTAGAACATGAGATTTCTGCTCTTCACTTCGTTGTCAGTTTAGCCTACATTTAATTGATCTTAGTGGCAGAAAGCATTTTTGTCTGCAGTTTTCGGTTTGGCTATTTGTTTCTAGTGTATGTGGCGGTGGGCGGCTGCCATTGTCGCCCATACCTAAATCCGCAACTGATTTTGTAGTCTATAAATACATATCTTAGCCAAAATTCATCATCTCTCTCATGTCTCATTCGACTAGTATTTTTGAAAGTGTAAGGATAATAATTCAGCCTTAGTAATAAAATGTTTATTGCTTGCTAACATGTTACTCCGTCCACTATGTTTAATATAACACACATACATTCATTATTACTTTCGGATGCCTATCCTGACATGAAGTTTGTTCTATAGAAGGTATTTGACTCTGATGTGTGCCACAGAAAGTATTTGACTCCAGCCACAAAACAATTTGAACTACTTTTAAAAATCCACCTCTCTAAAAACGTGTAACTCACAGTTGCCGCCTGCTATAGACCACCCTCTGCCCCCAGCTGTGCTCTGGACACCATATGTGAACGGATTGCCCCCCATCTATCTTCAGAGCTTGTGCTGCTAGGTGATCTAAATTGGGACATGCTTAACACCCCAGCCATCCTACAATCTAAGCTTGATGCCCTCAATCTCACAAAAATGATCAATGAATCTACCAGGTAGCACCCCAAAGCCGTAAACACGGGCACCCTCATAGATATCATCCTAACCAACTTGCCCTCTAAATACACCTCTGCTGTTTTCAACCAAGATTTTAGCGATCACTGCCTCATTGCCTGCATCCGTAATGGGTCAGCGGTCAAACGACCTCCACTCATCACTGTCAAATGCTCCCTGAAACACTTCAGCGAGCAGGCCTTTCTAATCGACCTGGCCCGGGTATCCTGGAAGGATATTGACCTCATCCCGTCAGTAGAGGATGCCTGTTTCTTTTTTTAAATGCCTTCCTCACCATCTTAAATAAGCATACCCCATTCAAGAAATTTAGAACCAGGAACAGACATAGCCCTTGGTTCTCTCCAGACCTGACTGCCCTTAACCAACACAAAAACATCTTATGGCGTTCTGCATTAGCATCGAACAGCCCCCGTGATATGCAACTTTTCAGGGAAGTTAGAAACCAATATACACAGGCAGTTAGAAAAGCCAAGGCTAGCTTTTTCAAGCAGAAATTTGCTTCCTGCAACACAAACTCAAAAAAGTTCTGGGACACTGTAAAGTCCATGGAGAATAAGAACACCTCCTCCCAGCTGCCCACTGCACTGAGGAGAGGAAACTCTGTCACCACCGATAAATCCACTATAATTGAGAATTTCAATAAGCATTTTTCTACAGCTGGCCATGCTTTCCAACTGGCTACCCCTACCCCGGTCAACAGCACTCCACCCCCCACAGAAACTCGCCCAAGCCTTCCCCATTTCTCCTTCTCACAAATCCAGTCAGCTGATGTTCTGAAAGATCTGCAAAATCTGGACCCCTACAAATCAGCCGGGCTAGACAATCTGGACCCTTTCTTTCTAAAGCTATCTGCCGAAATTGTTGCAACCCCTATTACTAGCCTGTTCAACCTCTCTTTCGTGTCGTCTGAGATTCCGAAAGATTGGAAAGCTGCCGCGGTCATCCCCCTCTTCAAAGGGGGTAACACTCTACACCCAAACTGCTACAGACCTATATCTATCCTACCCTGTCTTTCTAAGGTCTTCGAAAGCCAAGTTAACAAACAGATTACCGACCATTTTTAATCCCACGTACCTTCTCCGCTATGCAATCTGGTTTCAGAGCTAGTCATGGGTGCACCTCAGCCACGCTCAAGGTCCTAAACGACATCATAACCGCCATCGATAAGAGACATTACTGTGCAGCCGTATTCATCGACCTGGCCAAGGCTTTCGACTCTGTCAATCACCACATCCTCATCGGCAGACTCGATAGCCTTGGTTTCTCAAATGATTGCCTCGCCTGGTTTAATAACTACTTCTCTGATAGAGTTCAGTGTGTCAAATCGGAGGGCCTGTTGTCTGGACCTCTGACAGTCTCTATGGGTGTGCCACAGGGTTCAATTCTCGGGCCGACTCTCTTTTCTGTATACATCAATGATGTCACTCTTGCTGCTGGTGAGTCTCTGATCCAATTCTATGCAGACCACACCATTCTGTATACTGCTGGCCCTTCTTTGAACACTGTATTAACAACCCTCCAGACAAGCTTCAATTCAATACAACTCTCCTTCCGTGGCCTCCAACTGCTCTTAAATACAAGTAAAACTAAATGCATGCTTTTCAACCGATCACTGCCTGCACCTGCTCGCCCGTCCAGCATCACTACTCTGGACGGTTCTGACTTAGAATATGTGGACAACTACAAATACCTAGGTGTCTGGTTAGACTGTAAACTCTCCTTCCAGACTCACATCAAACATCTCCAATCCAAAGTTAAATCTAGAATTGGCTTCCTATTTCTCAACAAAGCATTCATCACTCATGCTGCCAAACAAACTCTCGTAAAACTGACCATCCTACCGATCCTCGACTTTGGCGATGTCATTTACAAAATAGTCTCCAATAACCTACTCAATAAATTGGATGCAATCTATCACAGTGCCATCTGTTTTGTCACCAAAGCCCCATATACTACCCACCACTGCGACCTGTACGCTCTCGTTGGCTGGCCCTCGCTTCATACTCGTCGCCAAACCCACTGGCTCCAGGTCATCTACAAGACCCTGCTCGGTAAAGTCCCCCCTTATCTCAGCTCGCTGGTCACCATAGCAGCACCCACCTGTAGCATGCGCTCCAGCAGGTATATCTCTCTGGTCACCCCCAAAACCAATTCCTCCTTTGGCCGCATCTCCTTCCAGTTCTCTGCTGCCAATGACTGGAACGAACTACAAAAATCTCAGAAACTGGAAACACATCTCCCTCACTAGCTTTAAGCACCAGCTGTCAGAGCAGCTCACAGATTACTGCACCTGTACATAGCCCATTTATAATTTAGCCCAAACAACTACCTCTTCCCCTACTATATTTATTTTTCTCCTTTGCACCCCATTATTTCTATTTCTACTTTGCACATTCTTTCACTGCAAATCTACCATTCCAGTGTTTTACTTGCTATATTGTATTTACTTCGCCACCATGGCCTTTTTTTGCCTTTACCTCCCTTATCTCACCTCATTTGCTCACATTGTATATAGACTTATTTTTCTATTGTATTATTGACTGTATGTTTGTTTTACTCCATGTGTAACTCTGTGTTGTTGTATGTGTCGAACTGCTTTGCTTTATCTTGGCCAGGTCGCAATTGTAAATGAGAACTTGTTCTCAACTCGCCTACCTGGTAAAATAAAGGTGAAAAAAAATGGTGCTTGACTGCCGTTGTAAGGTCAGAACGCTCAAACCCTACTCCTCGGGCCTAGCGCCCAGTGTGCGCTCCGAGAGCGAAACGCTCTGACTTTACAAACGGACAATGACAACGCTCTGAATTTACGAGCGGACTCTGGCACTCAAGGTTGGATTTAAGAACACACCCGAAGTCGTAAAATGTCTAACTAGTAATTTGTTACGCTAACTAGCTAGCAAGAGGTTGCATAGCAATAGCATCAACTTCCGGTTATCCGGCGAAGAGCTAGTACGCTCAACTGAAAGATACTGTTCCGTTTACAGTATACTAAAATTAACTTATAGTATGTAGTATATACTCATTAAATATGTAGAATACAGTATGTTAGTATGGGTATTCGAACACGGCGCCAGTGATCAACTCCTACAGCATGTTTTGTAGTTGTCATGGTAACAATTTACTAGTTCCGTCAACAAAATCGCCGGAGAGACTCCTCGTCAAGGTCCATGAAACAGTTGGGAAACTTGATGGGATGCAGGACAAATAGAAGTATCTGGCTGGGAAGGAGCTTGTTTTGTATCCAAGTATGTTGGCCAGTCAGACTAGAAATAAACCACAATGTCGCGAGTTTACGGGACCAACACCTCATTCAGTGGCTGTGGTAAGTTCAGCACAAACTCTGTGGCTAGTTAACGTTAGTATCCTAGCTAGTAAGAAACCTACCGCAAGCTAATACGCGTCACTACATGTTGTACATTGCTAAACAAACGTATTGTTTTGTAAAATTAGAGAGTAAGCATATCTAGCAATTATTTTTTAAATGTTTTTTTTTCCAGACCCCAGTTGACCTGGGTAGGAAAATTGGCCCCTAGTTGTACTGTAGCCAGAGATTCCCGTGTGACAGTTCTGTACAATGTTTTAGTTAAAGCAAATAACTACAGTAGGGCCTGGAGTTTTCCTTGGCCAGGTCACTTGGTCAGGATAATCTGCTGCCTCCCATAAACATAATTACTAAACCCTCACCAACCTTTTCCAGAGGGCAAGGTTCCCATCATCCAGGCCTCCAGACTACCTCATCCTGGAGAGAAGGAAACAGGAGGAGGCCCGGGACAAGGTGTTGGAGTTCACCAAGTACCAGAACACCTGTGACCTTAAGACGCGCTGGGAGAAGAACTCTGACCGGCGTATTGTGTTGGGAACCATTGAGAGACGGGTCAAAGATGCCATTGGGCAGTATCAGATGACCATCAATGAGAGGAGGGATAGGTCTGTGACAAATCTTTCGGTTGAGTTCCTATAACAGCTGATCATATTTTTTTAATAGAGGTATTTCAATTGCTCCATGTCTGTCTATCACCCCTGTCTCCCTTAGACTGCATGATATGTTGGAGGCAGAGGAGAAGGAACTGCTGAGAGAAATGGAGACCAAGAAGGAGACAGTACTGGAGAGACAAGCCAAGATGCGAGAGAGAGCTAAGTTACTGCGAGAGAGGAGGGAGAGTGAAAGACTAAGTGTGGTTGAAGACAAGCTTGAACAGCTATTCAGGTAGAGAGAACACCTAAAGGGAGGTTCTACAAGACAATGTTGCAGCTTTCTTTTATGTGTGTGTGTTCAAACCTCTATACAAATAGATGTTTTAAATGGACCAATTTCAGAGAGCAGAGTGAGGAGCTCCGGACTGAACAGACTCGGCGCAGGCAGAACGAAATTTGCACAGAGCGGGCTGCGCAGCTATGTACACGGCAGGTGACGCAGCGGCAGAAAGAGGAGGAGGAGCAGCTCTTTGCTCAGCTGTGGGAGAGCGACCGGCAAGCCAAGGAGGAGCGGGAGGGCCAGGATGCGCAGAGGCAACGCCAGAGTAACTTGCAGCAGCTGGTCTACCTGCGCGTCCAGATGGAGGCTGCCGAGCAGCAGAGAGAACAGGCCAAGCAGCTCAAAGAGGAAGAGGCCCTGCTACTGGTAGGCGAATTCAGCCTGTAACTGAGATGCTTCTCTCTGTGTCTGTGTGGGTTTCTGCTTTGTGATCACTAATTGAGCCCTCTCTGTTTTTCTCTGTGTGTGTCCCAGAGGGAGCAGAGAGAGATGCTGCATCTGGAGGAGCAGAGAGAGCACCGTCATAAGCTCCAAGGTCAGGAGAGCCGGCGCAGGCTGCTCGACCACTCTCTGAGGCTGAAGATGAAGCGCCAGGCCAGGGAGCAGCAGGACGAGCTGGCCCTGGACATGAGCATGCTCGAGCAGCTGCTGACGGAGGAGAGAGATGAGAAACAGGGCAAGGTCACGAGGAAGGTGGGAAAGTGGAGTCGTATTAACATGTTAAATTACCACATTGTCACTATTTGGCACACAAAGAAATCTTATGAAACTACAAGAGGCAGATGATAACTGACTGAGCGTGTGTGTACCACAGCTTGAACTGCGAGAGGAGCAGAGTAGGTACCAGCAGTACCTGGCCGATCAGCTTGAGGAGCAGAAGAGACAGGAGGTGGAGACAGAGAAGCTGATCGAGGCAGAGCTAAAGCAGACCTGGGCCCGGAGGGCAGAGCAGTGTCACAAAGAGAAACAAGCCAGGGATAGGCTGATGAAGGATGTGATGGACACACGCCGCCTGCAGATACAGGAGAAATGTAAGAAAGTGGAAGAGAGGGAAGCAGATCTGTCACTTGGGCAGGTCCTCTGTGACAGTGCAGTTGATTTACAGTTTACAATGAATCGTTTATATCACAAGTCATATTTTAAATAGGATGTGGTCTCATGGTGTGTGTGTGTGTGTGTGTGTGCTTGTGTATTTGTGCTTCTTCTTTAGTGGATTTGAACAAGCAGAAACAGGCTCAGCTGGCCGAGGAGAGAGACGAGCTAAACAAAACCATACAGGAGAACAAACTGCTGGATGAGAGAGAGAAAACTCGGTATGTGTAACGGATGTGAAACAGCTAGCTTAGTTAGCGGTGCGCGCTAAATAGCGTTTCAATCGGTGACGTCACTTGCTCTGAGACCTTGAAGTAGTGGTTCCCCTTGCTCTGCAAGGGCCGCGGCTTTTGTGGAGCGATGGGTAACGATGCTTCGTGGGTGACTGTTGTTGATGTGTGCAGAGGGTCCCTGGTTCGCGCCCGGGTATGGGCGAGGGGACGGTCTAAATTTATACTGTTACATTGGAGCCGTGACCCGGATCACTGGTTGCTGCGGAAAAGGAGGAGGTCAAAAGGGGGGTGAGTGTAACGGATGTGAAACGGCTAGCTTAGTTAGCGGTGCGCGCTAAATAGCGTTTCAATCGGTGACGTCACTTGCTCTGAGACCTTGAAGTAGTGGTTCCCCTGGCTTTTGTGGAGCGATGGGTAACGATGCTTCGTGGGTGACTGTTATTGATGTGTGCAGAGGGTCCCTGGTTTGAGCCCGGGTATGGGTGAGGGGACAGTATAAAGTTATACTGTTACATATGTATAGTGTGATCAAAGATTCTGACATGCGTCCTCTCACAGAAATACACAATCATTTGACCCTTTTTCACACACAGCAGTAGTCTTCACAATTAATACATATCTCTGCTTTCCTCTCCCAGTCTGAGACAGGGCTGTCAGGAGTTTCAGACAGACCTGCTGGCCCAGATGATGTACCAGCAGCAGTTGCGTGATGAGGGGAGATCTCAGACAGAGCAGGAGCACCAGCAAGGCCTGGTCTACCAGGAGCAGTACAACAGGAAGATGCAGGAGATCCTCTCCAGGCCTACCTCACACACCAGGGCTGTCCACCCCTTCAGGAGAACCTCTTCCACTAACCCACAGGGACAGTTTAGCTTGGAGTAACCTAGCATGTGAAGTAAAGCAAATGCATTTATGGCCTGGCTCGGCAGGGAACACATACTTTCGTAATTCAGACAACACACACACAAACGAATCTCTAAAAATCATACGCCTGATCCTGTCTTACCTCACAAACATACATCTCCGGCAAGTGCTTTATGTGTAATCCTCTTAAGACAAATCCGAAATTAGCTGTCCCAAGTTTCTCAGAAAATGGCTAATGGATATTAAATGCAAATAAAATAAGTTTAATCATATTTTTGATTTCAGAAAAAATGTCTATTTTGCTCCATGGCAGAGTGCTATATTGCAAACATTGATGGAGGATTTCCCCAGGAACAAAGCTGTTCATATTTTGTTCAGTAGGTAGTGCTGAAAATGTATTTTTTCAGTTCAATTTCAGGAACTCTTTATGAGCATGTTGTTGGTATATTGAATGTACCTAATTTAAGGATAAGTCGATTTTCAATTTAATAATATTACTGTGGAGGCCTGCCTGCATACACTTCAAGAAAGCAGTGTCTTTCTGGATTTCATTGTAATGTAATATCACGTGATGGCAAACATAACGTTGTTGGATAATACAGGGATAAAGTCTGAAATACATTGTATCATGAGCATAAGTTGCTTTCTCTGGATATAGTTACAGCAAGTGAAGGCAGAGAAAGATACAAGAAAAACTATCTTGTCAAGTGTGAAAGTGTGTGTGTGTGTGTGTGTGTGTGACATTTAAGATAATGCATCATGTGCTATATAAATCTACCAAGCGAAAATGAGATGTGCCTGTATTTAGCATGTTTAAATAAGGCATGATTTAGTAGTGCCAAAAACAAGAATTGGGCTAAAAGCTTATTGTATCACCCAACTCGACTAACTGGATTTTAGTGTCATACTGCCATTAAGTCTATTATGCTTAGACTCATCGCATGGCACATACCTGTAGGTAGTTGAGCAGGTGGTAGGAATTCAGTGGTTAGTCTGGCTGAGTTACCAGAACAGGTTGTTAGTGGCATGTCAAAGCATTGAGTCCTATTATCTCAGTGTCATTTCCCAAAGCAACCCATGGTGTTAGCCCCAACGTTAGGACCACCTGCTGTGGAATGAGGCATACACAACTCTCCAAACGGATTGCTGTGGGAAATATTTCACAAGCACTAACTGAGTAATCTCTATCCTCTTTGTAACCGACTGTTTTAGGCCCATTTCATAATAACACAAACCCTTTTCCTTACAAACCCTTTTACTTATCTGTGCTAGTTATCAATACTACTGTAGTTCAATGTGACCTTCAGTGGAATGTATACAGTACAAATTGTAGAATGTTGAAAAACAATTGTGTATTCTTGTACAAGGCATGGATTGACATTTGGAAACCAAATGAGCAAATAGCACATTACTAGTCATTTTCCTTGTGACCTGTTCCATCTGTGATCTCTGTTCTCTTTATTTAAAAAAAAATATATTTCACATTTATTTAACCAGGTAGGTTAGTTGAGAACAAGTTCTCATTTGCAACTGCGACCTGGCCAAAATAAAGCAAAGCAATTTGACACATACAACAACACAGAGTTACACATGGAATAAACAAAACATACAGTCAATAATACAGTAGAAAAAAAGAAAAGAAAAAGTATATATACAATGAGTGCAAATGAGGTAAGATAAGGGAGTTAAGGCAATAAATAGGCCATGGTGGAGAAGTAATTACAATATAGCAATTAAACACTGGAATGGTAGATGTGCAGAAGATGAATGTGCAAGTAGAGATACTGGGGTGCAAAGGAAGATAAATACATAAATACAGTATGGGGATGAGGTAGATTGATGGGCTTATTACATATGGGCTATGTACAGGTGCAGTGATCTGTGAGCTGCTCTGACAGCTGGTGCTTAAAGCTAGTGAGGGAGATATGAGTCTCCAGCTTCAGTGATTTTTGCAGCTCGTTCCAGTCATTGGCAGCAGAGAATTGGAAGGAAAGGCGACCAAAGGAGGAATTGGCTTTGTGGGTGGCCAGTGAGATATACCTGCTGTAGTGTGTGCTACGAGTGGGTGCTGCTATGGTGACCAGTGAGCTGAGATAAGGTGGGGCTTTAATTAAAAAATAATACTTTTAATGGGTGGAATGTATTTTGACTGTGCCTGCATACTTTTCAGATTCCATATAGCAGCCTGGTAGGTGAAGTCAATCAACACCCCATACCTGCAGAAGGAGTGGTTTGGGAGTGTAGTCATGGCATGATATTGGAATGGATTTTTTTCTTCTTTCAAGCCTGCCTTCTGCTAAGGCTAAGGCTTAAATAGCCTACTGATAATAATGTCTTGAGAACAGTATGATCTGGAACATGGAATAATCACAGCTACCTCTGAATAGAGTAGCAGAATCTTCTACTACATACAGTATCTAAGGACTATAACGCCATAATGAAAAGGCAAGTGAAGGAACATAGCAACATAATGAAGAGACAAGAGGGGAAGATTGACCATGAACTTTACTGCAAGGTAACATACTACTGCTGTAGACCTACAGTGCATGTTGTATTTTGTGATATTGTTGATCATAGTGGGACTAAATGCGGAACAGGATGTATAAATGATGCTGTGTTTTCTAAAGTCTAATTTCCCAAAATGTTATGGACATAAAACTTCACATTTTAAGCATGGCATTTTTATAGGCTTCAGGTACCAGCCTAGTTCCTGTCACAGATTGTACTACTACAATCAAAGATAACACTCTGACGTGTTAATGCTTGCCTTGAACTAAGATACTAGGTCCACTGAGTTCAGGAAATCATAGTAATTGATTATCCATACCTTTGCTTTTCAGAATGATTTTGTGGGGTGGAGCAAAAAGTTGCGTTAATTTCATTAAGATTCCCAAAATGTGCCAAGATAAATCATATAATAGCCATACATATAGTCGTATATTAGAAGTTTTCAATTTAACATTATGACCTAAACCCATAATTGGACCTACCCCTCCACAGTCCACTGTAATGTTCGTTCTAATTTCGAGCTGGAATAAAATTGTAGTGCGCTGATGAGCCAGTTGGGGTCTCGTGCGGTACTTTGGTACAGCCTGAGCTATTGCCAGTCAACATGACTTGAGTCCATGGATACGACGGGGAGGATCTAAAGGGAAGCTATTGATAAACTATTTATAGTTTATGTATTTGCACTTATAACCTACTGGGGCTGGCTACCCATATCCAGTCGTCATTCGTTTGCGTTTTTCATTATTGAGTAATATAAGGGGGATCAAGCAAAACTGAGTTGTTACGCAACTCATCCACGTGAAGACACCTGCCGTTCGTGACCAGGAAAGGGGTCGGAAGTGGCTAACATATTTAACTCAACCTTGGACGACGACACTCGGGAATATGACGACGAATTAAACTTCTAATTAGATGAAAAAACTTTACGGGATTATCAACAATCATGAGATATTGTCATTTATAAAACGCTGCAGTTACTTTTCAGTTTTCGTTGATAGTGTTGGACCATGTCCGTAAACGAGTTATATTCAAAGGTGAGTGATTTGTAGAGTAATTGATTCTTTATATACACTTCTTTCTCCAGTCCAGGTCCTTTTGTTATTGCATAATTATTGTGGCAACCTCTTGGGCCACCACATCTAAAGAGGGTGTAATTGTAGAATTTGCCATTGTAGCGAGTTTCCTGCTTGGATGGCATGTATTTTAATGCAGGCGTAATGACAAGTGTTCAGGAAGAAATCGAGCGCCAGCCATCCCAGTTCTGCTGGCTCGGATGTCATTGCAGCTTGTCTGACAGGTGCACGAGCAAGTTTAGTTTCGGTCTGGTATCGGTGTTCGGTTGTAGTTTACTGTTGTCTTCTAGCCTTGTGAGCTACTGCTGGACCTAGTTGTGGCCATAATAGTAAAATCATACATTTTCAATACTGACTAGTCTTAAGATAAAATAACATATTATCTTTATTAAAGGATAGTGAGTCAAAGCATTCATCATCTGATTGTACAGTATCTCCCAGGCGACAGTGAGTTTTGAACATGGGATAGATAATTGCAAACAAATTATACTGAAGCTGCTTTGTGAAGAGGGTCAAAAGAGGCGTTTTAATCATGGATTGATTGAATATTCTATTTCTGGTGGGAACATGCTTTATGCAGTAACACAGGCTTGTTCCCAATCCTCAAAAAGGGCTTTAGTTTTTGATATACCCCTACCCGAGGTATAACAAAGCACAACCATTTTTTTTCCCCCCATATCTCGAAGGTCTCTCATATATATGAAATGGATGGTTGTACAAAAATATATAAAAAGGCAGCAGACTGCTTGGCATGGCAGCTTCAAGTATTTATTCCAAGTCACAAGCCTCTGAGGATCAATGAGGCAACTGGGAGGCTCCAACAACAGGAAAGATAATCTAACCCTGGACTCTGACACGTCTTCCTAGCTCTACAACTTGCCCCCACTGTGGTATAACTTGCACCTCCAGGATTGGGCTCTTAAATCACCTCCTTATCATTTAGAAGTGAGCTTTGATTCATTGCTAGTCTAATATGTCTGCCTGAATCTAACATGACCTTTTGCTGGCTCACTGCATTTCTGATGTTTATTGGGATGTTCTGGTGCACTCTTATCCTGTTTGGTTTGAGCTGGCACATTGCTTCTTCCAGACTTTCATGTCCACCATCCTGGCCATCTGCCTTGGAGTTGCTTTATATCTCGACTTGGTGACAGTTATGGTGTATGGGGAGGATGCAACCACACATAAACAAGCTCATAAGGCAGGTGTTCACTACAATGAACCGACACAACCTGACACTCATTGACAAGAAATGCCATAAACCTATTGGGCCTTCACATGCCATCCTGGATCTCCCAGAACTGTCCATGATAGGCCCAATCCACTATCAGTCCTTCCCTCATGTTACCTGAGACAGACACACCATGGAACTGGACTGCCACATGTCAGGAGGCCATTCAACAGCAAAAATGCCATCTGGACATTGCTGGTGTTCATTGTCCTCATATGTACCTACTGTATTTGGCTACCAACCATGGCTGGCCAAGCCATGTGATACCTGAACTGTACTCACTTGTGAAGAATGGCCTTTTATGCTGTGGTGAATCATGTTTTGGTCTGGGAAATCCCAACATCCCTATAAGGACATATGTCATTTATGGCAAATGAGGAACCTTAGGATGGTAAAACTTGCTGTATGTGATCGTTTATGGTGGCTGGGGATTGACTATGAGAGTGGTCTTTGTGGGTCATGCTTAGTCTGCTCCACCTGCAACCCTTTTACTGTCCATCAAATCCCAGGGATCGTCTTCAAATGTATGTGTGTGTGGAGCTGTGCTATGTCCCTCACAACCAATGCTTCTTAGTTGTAGTCTATGTGGTGCATAGACTAAGACACGGCATCTCAGTGCAAGAGGCGTCACTACAGTACCTGGTTCGAATCCATGCTGTATCACATCTGGCCTTGATTGGGATTTCCATAGGGCGGCGAACAATTGGCCCAGCGTCGTCCAGGTTAGGGTTTGGCTGGGGTAGGCTGTCATTGTAAATAACAATGTGTTCTTAACTGACTTGCCTAGTTAAAGGTTAAATAAGTTTAAAAAATAGCTACACTCTAACTGACCTCTAAATATAAGTCACCCTCACAGGTTCTGCCATTCTACATCTCCTGCTTGTTGCGCCCCAGTCGCTAATCAATGCCAACCACCCACAGATAATATCGGCGAAATGATCATCCTACCTGACTTCCAAAGGAATATAAAGAAATATGTAGGACTTGACTTGCAGGACATTTTGCCACATTCAACATATAAAAAACCACACCCACAGGCCAATTAGGCATTGGAAAGATCTAAAGGCAAGTCTGTTTTTGACAGCTCTTTCACAGACTTTCCTTCACAACCAGACAACCAACCATTCCACTACTGGTGTATCCCCAGCAACATTCAGGCTGGGATAAAATTCCAGTTAGTCAATGGGATGTTGGCCTTCTAGGCAGAGTTGCAAAGAAAAAGCCATATCTCAGACTGGCCAATAAAAATATTAAGATGCGCAAAAGAACAGACACTGGACAGAGGAACTCTGCCTAGAAGGCCAGCATCCTGGAGTCGCCTCTTCACTGTTGATGTTGAGACTGGTGTTTTGTGGGTACTATTTAATGAAGCTGCCAGTTGAGGACTTGTGAGGCGTCTGTTTCTCAAAGTAGACACTCTAATGTACTTGTCCTCTTGCTCAGTTGTGCACCGGGGCCTCCCATTCCTCTTTCTATTCTGTATAGAGACATTTTGAGCCTGTAATCGAACCAACAAATAATGATACTGCAGATACTCAAAGGCCAGTTTTATTGCTTCTTTAATCAGACAACAGTTTTCAGCTGTGCTAACATAATTGCAAAAGGGTTTCTAATGATCAATTAGCCTTTTAAAATTATAAACTTGGATTAGCTAACACAACGTGCCATTGGAACACAGGAGTGATGGTTGCTGATAATGGGCCTATGTACGCCTATGTAGATATTTTTTTAAAAGCAGCTGTTTCCAATTACAATAGTCATTTACAACATTAACAATGTCTACACTGTTTCTGATCAATTTCATGTTATTTTAATGGACAAAAAAATGTGTTTTTCTTTCAAAAACAAGGACATTTCTAAGTGACCCCAAACTTTTGAACAGTAGTGTATACACTACTAGAGTAGCTGACTATTTTATTACGGTTGCTTTCCTGTTACTTGGTTACGATACTGTGTGATGTGTGTGTTGTGAAAGCTTGTTATTATATTTTAAGATTTTGCCCCTTGTTGATATGAGATTAAAACATGAACACACATTGTGACTATTCAAACACAACAGAGGCATGACAGTGCCACTCATTGTCCTTGATATGCCAAGAGCCTTATGAAACCATTTCAAAGACAGAATAACACAATCAAAATGAACAAGGGCTATTTATATGCAGGCTAAGGTGTTTGAGGGTAATCAACATGTTGGCCATGTTGAATTCAGAATACAATTGATTCAGAATTAGGAATCAGGGTTGTAAACAATTGTGAATAAATGCCTCCCATTTACAAAATTCATATTTGCAGGTGACTTAACCTTGATCAAATGTTATTATGGCAGCCATAATTAGATTTTTGGATTTGAGGCAAAATATAATCTGTGATTGCCCCTTTGACCTAATTGCAATCCTTTAAGGAACCTTGGACCCCAAAAGTTTGTATATTGATGTTTGTTGTTTTCCTTAGAGCCAATTACAAAAGCCACAACATCAAAGAATGTGTAACTGTATGTCTTTTTTCAGGCAAGACCATACAGCACTGAATGAGAGCAAATTTGACTTGGAAAATGTTCCATTGAACAGCTACCAAAACGTGAAGTTTCATAAATATTTGTATATCTGATATTGCCGTCTATTGTATCTCTGTGTGTTTACAGGTCTACATTTTACAAGATGCTTTAACATATGCTAATGTTTGTTTTGGTATGTAGGGCAGATAATTGTCTCCTTCTATTCCAAATTCTAGCAATATCAGAGTTTGCAGTACTGGGTTACATGAGTCACCCCCCCCCCCCCCCCCCCCCCCCCCGCCGCCAGGCAGGCATTATTCTTTACTGTTTGAGTTAAGGTGATGTCACAACATCTATCAATTTAACCACTTTTGCTATAAAATATTTGTATACAACCATCCATTTCATATATTTATAGGAGACCTTTAGAGATATGGAAACATGTGCTTGTTTTGTTATACCTTGGGTAGGGTTATGTAAAACATTTTGGGGGCCTTGTCACTAGCCTATTTTCCAATACTGGGGGCCCACCGTTGAATGAACATGCAACAATAACTTGAATGGACACCATTACACACATTACAGACAATTGATGGGTTACTGGCCTACTCTGACATAGATTGTTGTGTAAAATTAGTACTTTGAATTTATACGTTGAATTTTGTTCCAATTGTTATGAAATATTCTAGTTTTTTTGTGGTGTAGGCCTGTGTGTTGATCAACCTAGAAGATTTGTGTACACCACTGGAATGACTCATTTCAGGAAGAAACCTAGCCCAATGAAAGACACTAACTGCCTTCAGCGCCTAGTGACGATAGTGTCTTCTGGCCGGGGGAGTTTTTTAAGAGCCCTGACGCTTGCTCTAAATATTAACACTCATCGCTTGCGGCACAGTTTTGGAAACATGAGGAACGTGTCTTTCATATCAGTGAGAAATGATAATAATTTTTAAAAAAAGGGTTAGGGTTCTCACATTGCCATATTTCCATGTTACAGTGCTTGTTTACGGGAAAACAGACGGAAGACTACCTGCGCTAATTAGCTATCTGCGTCTCTGAACACCTGTGTGCAAATGGAAGACAGACGCCACAAACGTGTTGTCACTGATAAATACTGTCGGCTGCAACTGTGTTAAAACAGTGTACAGTTAGTGTGTTTTGCATTTGTGAAATTATTTTGATGTGATATGAAAGTAAAGGGATTTATTTTTTTAGAACCGTACCGATATCGATTCACTTTTAAATGGAGTATTTGGCTGTTTTGGCTGCCAGAGCCAATTCACCTTTTAAACAGAACATGTAAGGTGGACATTAGGCTCCTTTAGTCTAGAAGAAACCTAGCCAAACTATTGAGAAAGATATGTCTTTTGAAGTGTGGAGTTGTACATTGCAGGTGTTATTGGCTAGAGAACAGAATCAGGTTACACACATTATTTGTCACTAATTCTCCATGACTCAAAATCTAGTTTCACATTCCTCTGCAGAAATGACAAAAAACAAAGCTGCATTGTTGTTTATTTTAGAACTCTTGCATTTAGTTTAGGTGTTCCCTTTACTCAACTTTTGATTTGTTGAGTGAATGGCTGTTACAGTTCTCTGTCCAAACATATTTTTCTATTTACTAGTTACTTCCCTCTGTCTCTCATTTGTTTACTCAGGGACAGACCAGTCAAACTTTGTCCCGTGAATAATTAACTTAGTCTGACAGATGTCAAACCTTTTTCTTAATGTTTTCTTTTGTGTATCGTTAGTAAAAATAGGACTTGTGACATCATTGTAAAACACTAAAGACGCACCTGTAGGCATTGTCATCTGAGTTTCTCCTCTCTAGTCATTCCTGCTCGGTGCTTTCATCTGTGACCTTTTACCTTGCATTGTGTGACATCTCTATGAAATATTCTACCCTGTCTGTGAATTATATTGTATAAGAAGATTCTTTATGTCATAATTCTGTCTCGCTGGGCCAGTTCAAAGTCTTCTGATTAGGAATCCATTTAGCTTTTAGATTTAGTTTTGATATTGGATTGCTGTACAGTAACAGTCCTCAAATTGCAATCCTCAGTTAATAAGCTATTATCCTCCTGGTCCATTCTACTCACACTCTCTGCAGCCCCCCACCCCCCCCCCCACCCCCCCAACATGAAGCCCAGTAATCCAGAATAAAGACAAATCCTACGATTCCATCTGTTTTGTGATCAACGGCTGTACCAGCTGGCACACAGATTCTTTTTTAGCTTACTATGTTGTGGTCAAAACACAGACGACACATGCTGAATCTATCTACTATCTACCTTGCATTATGTACATAACCTGTAGATGTTGTGATGTCATTGCAGACCTATAGTAATTAGGCTTTCCCTCTGACTGTGTGTTTGGTCTGCTGGTGGAATGTTGTTTCTTTGTGTTTAGTCAGGCTGTGGGCCTTCTAGAGCGGGATTATTTGGAGTTACCATTAACCCCTTCCAGTTTGGGCCTTGGAGTGAATTTAGCCTAAACCTGCCCTCTATTCAGAGTTTTTAGTGGATTCCCAAATCATGACAAATACCTACAGTTGAAGTCGGAAGTTTACATACACTTTTGCCAAATACATTTGAACTCAGTTTTTCACAATTCCTGACATTTAATCCTTGTAAAGATTCCCTGTTTTAGGTCAGTTGGGATCACCACTTTATTTTAAGAATGCGTAATGTCAGAATAATAGTAGAGAATTATTTATTTCAGCTTTTATTTCTTTCATATTCCCAGTGGGTCATAAGTTTACATACACTCAATTAGTATTTTGTAGCATTGCCTTTAAATTGTTTAACTTGGGTCAAGCGTTTCAGGTAGCCTTCCACAAGCTTCCCACAATAAGTTGTGTGAATTTTGGCCCATTCCTCCTGACAGAGCTGGTGTAACTGAGTCAGGTTTGTAGGCCTCCTTGCTCGCACACACTTTTTCAGTTCCCGACCACAAATTTTCCATAGGATTGAGGTCAGGGCTTTGTGATGGCCATTCCAATACCCTGACTTTGTTGTCCTTAAGCCATTTTGCCACAACTTTGGAAGTATGCTTGGGGTCATTGTCCATTTGGAAGACCAATTTGCAACCAAGCTTTAACTTCCTGACTGATGTCTTGAGATGTTGTTTCAATATATCCACCTAATTTTCCTTCCTCCTGATGCCATCTATTTTGTGAAGTGCACCAGTCCCTCCTGCAGCAAAGCACCCCCACAACATGATGCTGCCACCCACGTGCTTCACGGTTGGGATGGTGTTCTTCGGCTCGCAAGCCTCCCCCATTTTCCTCCAAACATAGCGATGGTCATTATGGCCAAACAGTTATATTTTTGTTTCATCAGACCAGAGGACATTTCTCCAAAAAGTACGATCTTTGTCCCCATGAGCAGTTGCAAACCGTAGCCGTGGCTTCTTCCTTGCTGAGCGGCCTTTCAGGTTATGTCGATATAGGACTTGTTTTACTGTGGATATAGATACTTTTGTACCCGTTTCCTCCAGCGTCTTCACAAGGTCCTTTGCTGTTGTTCTGGGATTGATTTGCACTTTTCAAACCAAAGTACGTTCATCTGTAGGAGACTGAACGCGTTTCCTTCCTGAGCGGTATGACGCTGCGTGGGTGCATGGTGTTTATACTTGCGTACTATTGTTTTGTACAGATGAACGTGGTACCTTCAGGTGTTTGAAAATTGCTCCCAAGGATGAACCAGTCTTGTGGAGGTCTGCAATTCTTTTTCTGAGGTCTTGGCTGATTTCTTTTGATTTTCCCATGATGTCAAGCAAAGCGGCACTGAGTTTGAAAGTAGGCCTTGAAATGCATCCACAGAGACACCTCCAATTGACTCAAATGATGCCAATTAGCCTATCAGAAGCTTCTAAAGCCATGACATATTTTTCTGGAATTTCCAAGCTGTTTAAAGGCACAGTCAACTTAGTGTATGTAAACTTCTGACCCACTGGAATTGTGATACAGTGAAATAATCGACCTGTAAACAATTGTTGGAAAAATGACTTTTCATGCACAAAGTAGATGTCCTAACCTACTTGCCAAAACTTTAGTTTGTTAACAAGAAATTTGTGGAGTGGTTGAAAAACTGGTTTTAATGACTCCAACCTAAGTGTATGTAAACTTCCGACTTCAACTGTATGTGTTAATGTGGGCCTCAGAGGAATGTTATTTCTCAATTGCTTGTATCCCAGACTATTGGTAGGCCTATGTTTTTCCCATTTATCATTGCAATATTTGAGTTGTTTGAACTCTCACCTCCCCACTTAATGTAGCAGTATTGACAGGTGCTTGTTGTTTAACATTAGCTGACTCCTGCCATTTAACATGTCAGGTGATGCTGTAATTCTACTCCATACATTGTTTATTAGACATGCCAGTGCAGTACTTTCCTTTCATAAACAGGTAATAGGGTGCTGTCAGTGAGCCACTTTCAGCGCCAACATATAAGTTATCTTGCAGGCTATTCTAAAAGTTTTTTCCATACATGCCCAAACAGACATTTCTTCACTCCAGACCCCAGTGTCCTAAACTCCTAAAGTATACGCTTGGCTACTGTATGTAAGAGTAGGACTGAAACACGGACCCTGTATCGTAGCTGAAGGGAAGTTAACTGTAAAAATGTAAGGCACAAAAACAGAGGAAGAAAATTGTACCATGAAGCAGGAAGTTGCTGTGATTCTCAGGAGTACAGCACATAGAGAAGCTGGTAAACAACAACCTTGGTTCTTCAGAGAATTGAGCTTAAAGCCAGGTGTGTGTCTGTGTGTTTGGTATGTGTGTTCCTCTCCCTGGGGATATATTGTCCCTCATAGGGCTTGTAACTGTAACATTACTCAGAAGCTTCACAGTAGAGTCGCTTGCCAGCCCACAAATGTCTGTCAGGGAGATACTAGTTGCATATAGCCTCAATGTCATATGTAGGCTATTCTAAAAGGGCTCGATTCTGACTTGAGATACTGTAAGTAGACTTAACTTAACAGTGTTTGACATAAGTCCATGTTAAGTCAACTCAAGTCAGAATAGGGCCCAAAGTGATTAGCATTTAGTTTTGTGGTCAAATGCTACTGAAAAGGATGACGGGTTTTTAACACCACATCTTTTGCAGCATCAAGCATATCTCTTGATAATTCTCTGCAGCTAGTCTGTTGCTTAGGAAAATGTGTCATGTCCTTTGTACAACAAAGCACTCCAGGAAAACCTTTATTCCACCTGCCTGCCTCATGATCATGATAATTTTTCCCCTAACACCTAAATGTTTCTCCTTGCTTCTGTCTTTAGAGCAGGTGTAATTAGCGCTCTCTTTTTCCGATAAACAGACAGGTCAAAGTTCCTGGAGGAAGGGATTATGGACGTGACTTCCTATTGGCAACAGGCAGCAGGTTTTCACCTGACGCAGTAATAATAGTCCTTGTGCTGACTGACACGCACATCCTAGCAGGGCGGGGCAATGGTAGCACTGGAGCGGAAGGATAGAACACCTGTACAGTAGCTAGCTCCATTCTCAGGGTTTGCATTTTACCTGTGTGTATTTACTTCAGCAGTTTATAAAGGGACTTTTACTGAAACCTGAGAGTAGTCTCTTCAGGTTAACCTCGTTTTCTCTCCTCTTGACCCTTCACCAATTTATCCTATAGACAAGAAGAGGATAACTTTTCACCAACTGTTATAAAACCCATTAATAGTTCATAAAAATGACAATGGAGATTGAAGAAAAAATATTCTTTGCCTATAAATTTGAGCCAACAGCCCAAAGGTTAGCCTAGCTGTAATTCGATTTCATTTTTTTATCATTGCGATTGTTTGTAATAATATGGCCCACGAAACTTTTCAATGTTCTAGTCAGTGGATTAGTGGAATGTAAACGCCCCACAATGACAAAGCAAAAACAGTTTTTTTTTGTAGAAATTTTTGCTGATTATTACATTTTTTTCCTACAACTTGATTGGAGTCCACCTGGGGTAAATTCAATTGATTGGACATGATTTGGAATGGCACACACCTCTCTATATCAGGTCCCAAAGTTGACAGTGCATGTCAGAGCAAAAACCAAGCCATGAGGGCAAAATAATTGTCCGTAGAGCTCAGAGACAGGATTGTGTCGAGGCACAGATCTTGGGGACCTTCAAGGCTGCAGAAATGTTTTGGTACCCTTCCCCAGAACACTGGCACCCATCATACATAAATGGAAGAAGTTTGGAACCACCAAGACACTTCCTAGGGCTGGCTGCCCGGCCAAACTGAGCAGTGTCAGGAGAAGGGCCTTGGTCAGTGATGTGACCAAGAAACCGATGGTCACTATGACAGAGTTCGTCTATGGAGATGGGAGAACCTTCCCTTAGGACAACCATCTCTGCAGTGCTCCACCGATCAGGCCTTTATGGTAGAGTGGCCAGACGGAAGCCACTCCTTTAGTAAAAAGCACATCACAGCCCGCTTGGAGTTTCCCAAAATGCACCATGAGAGTCAGACCATGAGAAACAAGATTCTCTGGTCTGATGAAACCAAGATTGAACTCTGGCCTGAAAACCAATTGTCACGTCTGGAGGAAACCTGGCCCCGTCCCTACGGTGAAACATGGTGGTGGCAGCATCATGCTGTGGGGATGTTTTTCAGCGGCTGGGACTAGGAGACTAGTAAGGATCGAGGGAAAGATTAATGAAGGAAAGTACAGAGATCATTGAAAACCTGCTTCAGAGCGCTCAGGACCTCAGACTGGGGCAAAGGTTCACCTTCCAACAGGACAACCACCCTAAGCATACAGCCAAGACAATGCAGGGGGGACTTCGGAACAAGTCTTTGAATATCCTTGAGTGGCCCAGCCAGAGCCTGGACTTGAACCCGATCAAACATCTCTGAAGAGACCTGAAAATAGTTGTGCAGCGATGCTCCCCATCCAACCTGACAGAGCTTGAGAGGATCTGCAGAAAATAATTAGAGAAACTCTCCAAATACAGGTGTGCCAAGCTTGTGGTGTCATACTCAATAAGGCTGTAATTGCTGCCAAGGTGCTTCAACAAAGTACTAAATAAAGGGTCTGAATACTTATGTAAATGTTATGTTTCAGTTTTTTATGTTGAATAAAAGTGCCAGTTTATCCACTACATTTTTTTACCACTACATCACTGGTTATGCTAGTGTTATAACCTCATGAGTTTAATCAGTCTTGTTGTAGGTTGGTTGACTGACGTGGATATGGGTAGTATCAGAAAGGCAAGGGGATTTTAAGACATTACGCAACAGCATGACTTCATCAGGGTCATAGGGGAAACCGGTAATGTAACTTTTTCCTCTGACGTTATTTTCTTCTCCTCTCCCTTATTTCCCTACTCGTCCCTCCTGCCACCCTTACAGGTGTACTTCCACTAACTCCACCAGACCTGTCTGGATGCTTGTTTTATGTCTCCTCTCTTTACATTAGTAGTATTTGGTTGGACTACTAGTGTATCTAATGTATTGTTGCCTCTTCTCACTGTTGTAAATCAGATGCCTGAACTCTGATCTATGGCTATCTATTAGATTTCCTTCTCTTATGTTCTACATATTTGACACAGAGCATAGGGTACTACCCCTATGACAATTCTGTCAGTCCATGGCCATGAGAGGGAGAACAAACACACACACACACACTAAAGACTGATTCTCAATGTTTCCTTGTCAAGATCATAAACATCCCTGTGTAACTCCTTTGTGTCTTGTCAGCCCATCTGCAAAGCAAGCAGGACCAACACTAAGCCTGATTGAATTGACCCAATGCAGTGGCCGATGGTAATAAAAAAGAAATAAAGCAATTTCATTAGGTCTGTTGGAAAGTGTGATGGTGTGATCAGAGGGGGAGAAAGAGGCAGGGAGTGAGCGAGAGTAGGGCTCAGTTAGTTAGTAGTCAAAGCCAGTACTAAGTGAATTTAGGCTCATTATACCCTGTCATTACTGATCCTGTCTTTTGTACTCAACAATGAGGAATGGCATCACTTTTTTTTGATGATCATGGTCGACATGGTTAGTCTTCTAAATAGCACTGATTGAACAAAAAGGACAATATTACTCACAACAACAGCTGTCGGTGTATAGCAAATGTCACCCATTGTCTCTTAATGTGCTTATATCCAATACCTGTACGGTAGTCAAAGCATTACCTGTCTGTGACTATTGTCCATCAGAAGGGACATGGAGATGCGGTCTTGGCTATTGTATCTTTCCCAGTATAAATTATAGTGGCACTTTGGCCATGTAATGTCAATGTCTCCTATTATTTTGGCTGATGTCTGACTGCACAATCCCAACTTTTTTGCTGAGCAAACTGCTTCTTTGTGATTGAATTCTGATGAACTGTACCTGTCATCATAGAACTGTGGCCTATGATGCAGCACAAACTGCAAATCATGTCAGTTCCATTATCAAAGACATAAGGTCCTATTTGATAAAAATCGGGAACCATATTTCTTGGATAATGAGGAAATATCTTTCTGCCCAGCGAGAAGCATTTTTTTGAAGTATACTTTCTTTTCACAGTGGGATGGTTAGGATTGGATGAGAGGAGTGTAGAGGTAAACACTCCGCTGAGTGTCATTGAACTTGGCTTTTGAAACATGCTAGGGGCTCATTTCATTACGATCAGAGTCTTCACTAAAGTTTCACCCACGCAGCGTTTCAAAGCAGAACAGACTCAATTCAAATGGCTGCCTCAAAAATATATATTTTTTAAATAAGGTCACATTCATCAACAGTATATAATTGCAGATATCTGTAATGTAGTCTACTCTCTCTGAACACCACCACACTATCCTATCAAATCACAATTTGTCACATGCTTTTTGTAAACAACGGGTGTAGACTTAACAGTAAAATGCTTACTTACTGGCCCTTCCCAACAACGCAGAAAGAAAAATAATAAAGATAACACAAGGAATAAATACACAATGAGTAGGAAATATGATTAATACGCTGTAGCAGCAATGTGTGATGAGTCAAAGGGGGGTCAATGCAAATAGTTGCAATTTGGTTAACTATTTAGCAGTCTTATGGCTTGGGAGTAGAAGCTGTTCAGAGTCCTGTTGGTTCCAGACTTGGTGCATCGGTGCCGCTTGCCGTTCGGTAGCAGAGAGAACAGTCAATGGTGGCTGGAGTCTTTGACCATATTTAGGGCCTCCCTCTGACACCGCCTTGTATAGAGGTTCTAGATGGCAGTGGGGCTCAGCCCAAGTGATGTACTGGGGCTTACGCACTACCCTCAGTAGCGCCTTGCGGTCGGATGCCAAGCAGTTGCCATTCAAAGCAGTTATGCAGCCAGTCAAGATGCTCTCAATGGTGCCGCTGTAGAACCTTTTGAGGATCTGAGGGCCCATGCAAATTATTTTAATCTGTGGATCTGTTGGGTCGGTATGTGAATTGTAATTGGTCCAGGGTGTCTGGGATGATGGTGTTGATGTGAGCAATGACCAGCCTTTCAAAGTATTTAATCGCTACGTACAGTGCCTTGCGAAAGTATTCGGCCCCCTTGAACTTTGCGACCTTTTGCCACATTTCAGGCTTCAAACATAAAGATATGAAACTGTATTTTTTTGTGAAGAATCAACAACAAGTGGGACACAATCATGAAGTGGAACGACATTTATTGGATATTTCAAACTTTTTTAACAAATCAAAAACTGAAAAATTGGGCGTGCAAAATTATTCAGCCCCTTTACTTTCAGTGCAGCAAACTGTCTCCAGAAGTTCAGTGAGGATCTCTGAATGATCCAATGTTGACCTAAATGACTAATGATGATAAATACAATCCACCTGTGTGTAATCAAGTCTCCGTATAAATGCACCTGCACTGTGATAGTCTCAGAGGTCCGTTAAAAGCGCAGAGAGCATCATGAAGAACAAGGAACACACCAGGCAGGTCCGAGATACTGTTGTGAAGAAGTTTAAAGCCGGATTTGGATACAAAAATATTTCCCAAGCTTTAAACATCCCAAGGAGCACTGTGCAAGCGATAATATTGAAATGGAAGGAGTATCAGACCACTGCAAATCTACCAAGACCTGGCCGTCCCTCTAAACTTTCAAAATTTCAAGTTCAAAATTGAACTTTTTGGCAACAATGCAAAACGTTATGTTTGGCGTAAAAGCAACACAGCTGAACACACCATCCCCACTGTCAAACATGGTGGTGGCAGCATCATGGTTTGGGCCTGCTTTTCTTCAGCAGGGACAGGGAAGATGGTTAAAATTGATGGGAAGATGGATGGAGCCAAATACAGGACCATTTTGGAAGAAAACCTGATGGAGTCTGCAAAAGACCTGAGACTGGGATGGAGATTTGTCTTCCAACAAGACAATGATCCAAAACATAAAGCAAAATCTACAATGGAATGGTTCAAAAATAAACATATCCAGGTGTTAGAATGGCCAAGTCAAAGTCCAGACCTGAATCCAATCGAGAATCTGTGGAAAGAACTGAAAACTGCTGTTCACAAATGCTCTCCATCCAACCTCACTGAGCTCGAGCTGTTTTGTAAGGAGGAATAGGAAGAAATTTCAGTCTCTCGATGTGCAAAACTGATAAGAGACATACCCCAAGCGACTTACAGCTGTAATCGCAGCAAAAGGTGGCGCTACAAAGTATTAACTTAAGGAGGCTGAATAATTTTGCACGCCCAATTTTTCAGTTTTTGATTTGTTAAAAAAGTTTGAAATATCCAATAAATATCGTTCCACTTCATGATTGTGTCCCACTTGTTGTTGATTCTTCACAAAAAAAATACAGTTTTATATCTTTATGTTTGAAGCCTGAAATGTGGCAAAAGGTCGCAAAGTTCAAGGGGGCCGAATACTTTCGCAAGGCACTGTATGTGAGTGCAATAGGGCAAAAGTAATTTAGACTGGTTACCTTGGCGTTCTTGGGCAGAGGAACAATGGTGGTCTGCTTGAAACATGTAGGTATTACAGACCGGGTCAGCGTGAGGTTGAAAATGTCAGTGAAGACAATTTCCATTTTCGCTGGCATGCTCAGAGTACGCGTCCTGGTAATCCATCTGGCCCCGCAGCCTTCTGAATGTTAACTGTTTTAAAGGTCTTACTCACATCCGGAACAGCTGGTGCTCTCATTAACTTATTAGTGTCACGTTCTTTGAAAGTGGCAGCTTTAGCCTTTAGCTCAGTTCGAATGTTGCCTGTAATCCATGGCTTCTAGTTGGGATATGTACGTACGGTCACTGTGGGGACAATGTTGTCGATGCACTTATTAATGAAGCTGATGACTGACGTGGTAAACTCCTCAATGTTATCGGAAGAACCCAGGAACAAATTTCTGTGCTAGCAAAACAGTCCTGTAGCTTAGCATCTGCTTAATCGGACCACTTCTGTATTGAGCGGGTCACTGCTACTTCCTGTTTTGAGTTTTTGCTTGTAAGCAGGAATCAAGGTTAGTTGGTCATCAAGTATTGTGATTCTGATGACTTCTGTGTGAACCACGTCTAAGGACAGGATAGATTGGTTCTGTTTAGGAGGGTGATGTATATGTTTTGACGGCGGAAAGGAGTGGTGTCATGGATCTAGGGGAGGACACTTCAGGATAAATGAGGCTGCTTCATATGCGTTCAGGATTGATGTTTGTTTCCGAAGTGAAGAATGGGTTGGAAAAGTGTGTGTGTGTGTAGGCTATTGTATGTGTGCTGATGTTTTAGGAGGTGGGTAGGACCGGGTGTAGCATCGCATCAGAACAGAAGTCTTTAGCAAAAAGACTCCTTCACAAAGCGCTCTATCCATCTAGGTTCCACGTTCATTTGGCACTGTCTTATTGTCCTTTCTTCAAACAGTGATGGGCTGAAGTGAGATTGCGCCAGCTGTGCTACTTATAAAGTTCTTTATTTTGGATTTCAACTCAGTTGTTGAAGAGTTTGAAATTTGGAGAATGTTTAGTCACCTCTATGTTTAACCAGAGGCACAGATAGGCTACTAAATAATCCCAGTTGAATCAATGTGGAGAAGGATCTAGCTGTCTTTTGCTCACATTGGCAGAGGAGCTTGGCTTTCCTCCAACTGTGTTTAGTCTATGATGGTACATAACTAAAGATGGTTTGATCAGGACCTAGCAAGAACACTGCCCTCAAACGCCTTAGCACACCATGGGAGAGAGACATGAAAGATTAGGAGAGAAAAATCAACTGCAGAGAGAACACCTGCCCTCACTTTTGTGGCATGAAAATAGATTTTTCGCCAAGTGATTTCCCCTTAGGCTTTTATGTAAGTCTGGCAAGAATTGATTACTTGTATAAATATGTTGGAAAATAATCCTTAATGTTTCTTGATCTCCTGAATGCTTTAGTTTATGAAACAAACTCAGAATTTTACATTTGAGTGTCAACGAAAAATGTCTTACATCCAGTCAAAGCACCAGGTTTCTTAATAAAGGCGTACACTACTCCTACTCCTCCTCCTCCGGCCTACTGTATGTTAGGCATAGCCTACATACCATAAGTCCGTATGTTTGGCCTGCTTTGTTTATATTGTTTTTTCTGGGTCAATCCATGGGCCGTGGGACATGTAGAGGTCCTTTGTGACGGTAATTGAACGAGACAGGGGCAGTCAGAGGGCCAGTCCCCCCCCTCAATCTCTAATTCTCTGGATTTATAAGGAGGAGAATCAGCCCCTGAATTCATAACTTCAGAATTACGAGAGAGCCCACTCTGGAAATGTAATGTACTTAGAGTATATTGTTCCAAACTTTTTAACTACTTCACAGATATGAAACAGACACTCATAATATCAGTCAAATATCAAATTCCCAGTTTATGCTTTTAAAACCAACTTTAATAAGAGGTTTTTCAAATAAGTTTGATGTTTTTACTCAAAATTCCATGACGTACAGTAAAGAATTGTTGACAGAATAGATGGATGCAGTTCTATGCATCATTTATATAATTAATACATAGCTAGCTAGCTGCTGGGAGAATGTCATGTCATTGGAGGAGTGGGTGAGTGACTGACTTTTTCCCCTCATCGTTTTTCTGTGGCTACAGCTAGAAATGCAGGTGTCATTTGGTTAGCTAGCAAGAAATATGAATCGCTTTGCTAGGTGTGCTGAATTTGAACGACTGTTATCCAGTTAGCATATCTCTTGCGTTCGTAAATGAACTCTGGCTATTTACTCTGATTTAAGAGCAGAGTCTGAGTGTGCCAGAGTGCACAGTAACTGATGAATTGATGAAAGAGCAACACCTGCTGAATATGACCAGTATCAGTAAATGTCTGCAAAAAAAAGTAATTCAATTGTTGCCAGCAGCCGAGTTAGTCACTAACGTTCTAGATATCATGTAAACCGCCTAGCTCTGCTAGGGCGAGTAAAATGGTCAGAGTAAGGTCATTCTCTAATTTTGTGTCTGGAAGTAGCTAGCAAGCTAGCCACTGTGAGGAACACTCGGATCAACCCTACTCCTCGGCCAGAGCGTGAAGTGTCAATAGTGCCGTGTGCGCTCGGAATTTACAAACAATCTGACAACGCTATGAATATACAAATTACCCAGAGCGCACTCTGACAAACTGGAGGCAATTTACAAGCGCACCCTTAGTTGTCAATCAAATGTATTTGGCATCGATCAAATGGGCGAGCAGATCCCAATCATTTGTCAAAATGTGGGTTGGGACAAGCATGCATTGGCAGGCAAGCTGCAGAAGGACGAGCAGGCTACTATGCGGCCAACTAGCTGAAAAGGTTTGAGTGTGTTTATCTAATGTTCCCTTGTTAGATTTTAGCTCATCTCGCTCTGGCTAGAATTAGTTGTTGATCATGTTATTGATGTGCACAGCTGAGGGAGGGAGCCTACTTTTTTTATGGGTGTTTGATCAATAGGACTATAAGGTTCCAAATGTAAGAGAATTCTGATGGTATTTGCAGAAATCCATTCAGGTGACTTTTGGCGAATGTGTTCTAATGATCTAAAGTCACGCTGTTGCTCCTGCCTGTAAACACAAGAGTTCAGTTCAAAGTGAATGATGGCAGGCACATGTGGCGAATGGCTTATTTGCATAAAGGCCTACTGTAGGTCTGATTGGCTATGGCACACCAGTGGTCCTGGACAAGACAGATGTTTTTATCATGTTTTATTTACTAGTGTCTATTAATTGTCCTAACTTTTACTGTCAAATGTAAAAAATAATAATAATAATAAAGGGGTCATAAACGTCCTGTGGGTGTATATGAACAGATTTTAACATTTCATGTTGCTAAAACACTGTCAATTCCTTCTAAATGAACAAAATCTAAAAGGGTATTTTTGAGACGTTCATATTAATATTTGTAGTGTTGAATAAATGTATGTGTAAATTTGTATTTCAGAATCTAGACATACTCCGTATGTCAGAAGTTATTATACTATAAGAATAACGTTAAACTATTATAACAACAATTTTAATATTATACTGTTATATTATGTCTTTATACTATAAGAAGTATAATGACACCAAGATGTTGTCTGTATCATGTACGGTTCACAGATGATATAGGAGGCATGTTTAGGTCTAAAAGGGTCCTAAATGGCCACTTTCATTATGATTATCCTTCCTCCCAATTAAGTAGGCAAGGCCGTTAAGAACAAATTCTTATTTACAATGACGGCCTACCAAAAGGCAAAAGGCCTCCTGCGGGGATGGGGGCTGGGATTAAAAATGTATAAAATATAAACATAGGACAAAACACACATCGTGACAAGAGAGACAACACAACACAACAGAGCGACCTAAGACAACACCATAACAAGGCAGCAACACATGACAATACAGCACGGTGCAACACAACATGACAACAACATGGTATCGGCACAAAACATGGTACAAACATTATTGGGCACAGACAACAGCACAAAGGGCAAGAAGGTAGAGAAAACAATACATCATGCAAAGCAGCCACAGCTGTCAGTGTCCATGATTGAGTCTTTGAAGAGATCGAGATAAAACTGTCCAGTTTGAGTGTTTGTTGCAGCTCGTTCCAGTCGCTAGCTACAGCAAACTGAAAAGACGAGCGACCCAGGGATGTGTGTGCTTTGGGGACCTTAAACAGAATGTGACTGGCAGAATGGGTGTTGTATGTGGAGAATGAGGGCTGCAGTAGATATCTCAGATAGTGGGGAGTGAGGCCTAAGAGGGTTTTATAAATAAGCATCAACCAGTGGGTCTTGTGACGGGTATACCGAGATGACCGGTTTACAGAGGAGTATAGAGTGCAGTGATGTGTCCTATAAGGGGCATTGGTGGCAAATCTGATGGCCGAATGGTAAAGAACATCTAGCCACTCGAGAGCACCCTTACCTGCCGATCTATAAATTACGTCTCCGTAATCTAGCATGGGTAGGATGGTCATCTGAATCAGGGTTAGTTTGGCAGCTGGGGTGAAAGAGGAGCGATTACGATAGAGGAAACCAAGTCTAGATTGAACTTTAGCCTGCAGCTTTGATATGTGCTGAGAGAAGGACAGTGTACCGTCTAACCATGCTTCCAAGTACTTGTATGAGGTGACTACCTCAAGCTCTAAACCCTCAGTGGTATTCTTCTTACCAAACCACATGACCTTTGTTTTGGAGGTGTTCAGAACAAGGTTAATGGTAGAGAAAGCTTGTTGGACACTAAGAAAGCTTTGTTGTAGAGCATTTAACCTCTCTGGGATATGTGGGACGGTAGCGTCCCACCTCGCCAACAGCCAGTGAAAGTGCAGGGCGCCAAATTCAAAACAACAAAAATCTCATAATTAAAATTCCTCAAGCATACAAGTATTTTACACCATTTTAAAGATACATTATCGTTAATCTTGCCACAGTGTCTGATTTCAAAAATGCTTTACAGCGAAAGCACCACAAACGATTGTTAGTTCACCACCAACTCACAGAAAAACACAGCCATTTTTCCAGCCAAAGAGAGGAGTCAAAAAAAGCACAAATAGAGATAAAATTAATCACTAACCTTTGATGATCTTCATCCGATGACACTCATAAGACTTCATGTTACACAATACATGTATGTTTTGTTCGATAAAGTGCATATTTATATTTAAAAAATCTAATTTTACATTGGCCCGTTACATTCAGTAGTTCTAAAACATGCAGTGATTGTGCAGAGAGCCACATCTATTTACATAAATACTCATTATAAATGTTGATGAAAATACAAGTGTTATACATGGAGTTAGAGATATACTTCTCCTTAATGCAACCGCTGTGTCAGATTTTCAAACAATCTTTACGGAAAAAGCAAACCATGCAATAATCTGAGTACAGTGTTCAGACAACAAAGCAGCCAAAAATATATCCGCCATATTGGGTAGTCAACATTAGTCATAAATAGCATTATAAATATTCACTTACCTTTGATGATCTTCATCAGAATGCACTCCCAGGAATCGCAGTTCCACAATAAATGTTTGTTTTGTTTGATAATGTCCATCATTTATGTCCAAATAGCTTCTTTTGATAGGGCGTTTGGTAAACAAATCCAAAAGCGCGTTCAGGTCCAGCCGAACGTCGGACGAAAAGTTCCGTTACAGCCCATAGAAACTTGTCAAATTAAGTATAGAATCAATCTTTAGGATGTTTTTATCACAAATCTTCAATAATGTTCCAACCGGAGAATTCCTATGTCTGTAGAAAAGCAATAGAACGAGAGCTCACTCTCTCGTGACCTCGCCTCAGAGCCTGTGGCACTCTGCCAGACACCTGACTCATTCCTCTCTCATTCGGTCCCACTTCACAGTAGAAGCCAGTAGAAGCCTCAAACAACGTTCTGAAGCCTTAGGCTTCTGAAGCCTTAGGAAGTGCAACATAACCAATATCCCACTGTATCTACAATAGGGGCTGAGTTAAACTACAAGCCTCACATTTCCCACTTCCTGGTTGGATATTTCTCAGGTTTTCGCCTGCCATATGAGTTATGTTATACTTAGACATCATTCAAATAGTTTTAGAAACTTCAGTGTTTTCTATCCAATACTACCAATAATATGCATATATTAGCATCTGGGACAGAGTAGCAGGCAGTTTACTCTGGGCACCTTATTCATCCAAGCTACTCAATACTGCCCCCCTGTCAACAAGAAGTTAACACAAAATCTGGGGAGGGGCCAGCTGAGTATAAGACTATCATCTGCATATAAATGGATGAGAGAGCTTCCTACTGCCTGAGCTATGTTGTTGATGTAAATTGAGAAGAGCGTGAGGCCTATGATCGAGCCTTGGGGTACTCCCTTGGTGACAGGCAGTAGATTTTCTGACTTTATATACTGCACTCTTTGAGAGAGGTAGTTAGCAAACCAGGCCAAAGACCCGTCAGAGACACCAATACTCCTTAGCCGGCCCACGAGAATGGAATGGTCTACCGTATCGAAAGCTTTGGCCAAGTCAATATAAATAGCAGCACAGCATTGCTAAGAATATAGGGCAATGGTGACATCATTGAGGACCTTTAAGGTTGCGGTGACACATCCATAACCTGAGCGGAAACCAGAGAGAATACCAGAGAGAATACTATAGACATCAAGAAAGCCAGTCAGTTGACTATTGACAAGTTTTTCCAACACTTTTGATAAACCGGGCAAAATAGAAATAGGCCTTTAACAGTTAGGATCAGCTTGATCTCCCCTTTAAATAAAGGACGATTCCAAGCAATGGGAACGTCCCCAGAAGGGAGAGACGGGTTAAAAAGGTTGGATATAGGCTTTGCGATGATTGGGGCAGCAACCTTAAAGAAGAAAGGGTCTTGAAAGAGTTGCCAGAACAATTTGAGACACCCAAAATATTTTTGTCTACGCTGGCGTGGAATCATCCCAAATTTAGTCAAATAACTCTTCAAAGGACTTTGTGTTCTTTTGTATGTGTTATAGTGGGAGTTTTCAGTATATTCTTGGTGTCCTAATTACAGTTTGATAGGGCCCACGCTGAGCTGTTCTGCATTCAGGGGATGGGCAGCACTCTTTTCTGTACGCTGTACATATTGGAGAACTTCACTGACCCAGATAAACACAGAAAACGGGGATGGGAGTATTCGCTTTGCAGCTGATGCATTTAAATTTTAACAGAATAGCTTAGGCCGACTTATTAAAATGCCCAGGCCTGCAAGAAGCATAAATGTCTACGGCATGTGCTCATATGGGTGCGGGGAGGAGTTTACTAAGGATGACCTCATTGCCCCCTTTTTAACTTTCTCTCTCAGTCCAATGCAGCATCTATGACATTTTGAGAGGATATCGTGAATATTTTCACAATTAAGAAGAGAAACAACAATTCCACGTTCCATCTAACCAGGGTATGATTTTGGCTACTTGATTTAATAATGTTTGTCTTGCCCGAGTCCAAATTTGCAACAAACCTTTGGAAATAGCGAAGTGTTGTGATGGATTGTTTTGAAAGGTGGACTAATGGTCCAGTTTTGATGCAAAAGCTGAATGCGTACTGTTGTTGCTTCTGTAGAAGATCATTTATGCCATATAACAGGGCTTTCATCTTGTTTGTTGTTAGTCTCAATGCTTTCGACCTGTAGAAAATCACAAAGCAAAGAGCAGAGCGAAGGACGGAAAATGCCGGAATGCCAGTCCCAGCAATAGAATGTAACGAGTGAGAGAAAGATGAGGAGTAGAGGGAGTTTTACAGTACTGATCAAGTCCATCTCATTCAATGGAGCTGATTTACTTCAGCACCACTGCAGCTTGACTCGTAGGTAGCTGTTGCTATTCCTAGGCATTACTGTAGCTTAGCACTGCTACAGCAGGGGCTGCTGTTGGAATGGTGGCTAGAACGCATATTGTAAAGTCATTAGCGCACCTTCCTGATCTCTACAAAGCAAACTGCAGTCAGAAGTCCTCTGTCAAGTCTCTCCATTCATTTGTTTTCTAATGTAATAGTGAGGTCATATTTAGCCCTGGCTCTGTCAGCCATTGCTGTTTATTTTAAGTGTACAGTATGCTGGTTTGAGGAGGAGTGAGGCGGAGCTCTAGGAGATGACACTGTTTTACAAATCAAATGAGTTCCTGCCATCACTGAACAAGATTTGCATTTCTGCTACTACCGCACGAAGGAACAGCGTTCTCTGCCAGTTTCCCCTCTTGCTTCCAGTTCACTTCAGAGTGCTGCACAATCACCTGACCCATGGGGCAGTCCAAGACAATTGAATTGGCCTATTCCTTTCAAAATGTCTTTATGACGGAGTACTGACTGACTGAAGCCATTTACAATGTAATGGCATTCGCCTTTCAATCTCTCATGTTTTTCCTGTTCTTCCTCTTTTGACAGTTTCCATCCCACCATACTTTATTTCCCTTTTCTGTTGACTTTCTTTCATTATTAGGCAAGTACCACATCAGGGGTAGTACCTGTACCGTAGTTCCTTATTTGTGTTGATTCATGAAGCCTTTGAACTTTGTCTATGGTCAAACATGGGTATTTTCTACAGATTTGTCCTTTTATGTGCTAAGTTAGAGAATTGTATGTCCACTCTAACTTACATGATGCCCAAGTGACTACTACAACCATGCACTACTGCCAGCAGATAGTCCATCTGCTCTTGTTCAGGTGCCCTAGAACGTTGCCGTGTCTGTGTAAAGGCAACCATATGTGACTGTCATGTTTACACTGCTGAGAGAAACTGACTGGGCTGCTACAGCGTTAGAACTGTTTGCCATCAAACCAGATTATATCACAATGGTCTGACACTGCTGCCGTGTGAATGGCCATAGCAGCCACCCAGCATGCAAAAAAAAGCTTGACGCTCGCTATTTTTAAAGTTCTACCACCAGCAGGTGAGCAGAGTGCCGCTTAAGACATGATTTACATCTCTGGTGGGTAGCCCCCAGTCAGAGGACTGCTACAAGCCCCTTACGTTATTTACATCTCTGGTGGGTAGCCCCCAGTCAGAGGACTGCTACAAGCCCCTTACGTTATTTACATCTCTGGCGGGTAGCCCCCAGTCAGAGGACTGCTACAAGCCCCTTACGTTATTTACATCTCTGGTGGGTAGCCCCCAGTCAGAGGACTGCTACAAGCCCCTTACGTTATTTACATCTCTGGTGGGTAGCCCCCAGTCAGAGGACTGCTACAAGCCCCTTACGTTATTTACATCTCTGGCGGGTAGCCCCCAGTCAGAGGACTGCTACAAGCCCCTTACGTTATTTACATCTCTGGCGGGTAGCCCCCAGTCAGAGGACTGCTACAAGCCTTCAACAAGCCCCTTATGTTATTTACATCTCTGGTGGGTAGCCCCCAGTCAGAGGACTGCTACAAGCCCCTTATGTTATTTACATCTCTGGCGGGTAGCCCCCAGTCAGAGGACTGCTACAAGCCCCTTACGTTATTTACATCTCTGGTGGGTAGCCCCCAGTCAGAGGACTGCTACAAGCCCCTTACGTTATTTACATCTCTGGCGGGTAGCCCCCAGTCAGAGGACTGCTACAAGCCTTCAACAAGCCCCTTATGTTATTTACATCTCTGGCGGGTAGCCCCCAGTCAGAGGACTGCTACAAGCCTTCGACAAGGCGCCTTTCCCTGCCCAGCAAATGTAAACGCCTGGAGTTTGCTACATGGCATTGGTACTTGGATTGGAACCAGTGCTATGATCAGATCAAATGAAAATGGAGCTCTTTGGCCACGCACACCAGTGGTGTGTTTGGCTTCGAAATAAGGATGCGTAAGCGGAAAATAACCCCAAAATATGGTGGTGGATCAAATCTAATGTTATTGGTCTCGTAAAATATTTAAAAGGCTCTGCGCCGCTACCTTCGCAGGGTGAGGTATTGCAAACAGGGTACCAGTAATTTTGACCCAAATCTTTTTGAGAAAGATTACTTGTTAACCCCCCAGAGTCGATGTCCACGCCTCTGTGGTAATCTAATTAGCGTTAAAAAAAGTCAGTTTAAGCTAGAGAGACAGTGCATTCGGAAAGTATTCAGACCCCTTGACTTTTTTACGCATTTTGTTTACATTACAGCCTCATCAATCTACACACAATATTACAAAGCAAAAACTGTTTTTTTTAGAACTTTTTGCAAAGTTCTAAAAAAATATCACATTTAAGTATTCAGACCTTTTACTAAGTACTTTGTTGAAGTACCTTTGGCAACAATTACAGCCTCGAGTCTTGGGTATGACGTTACAAGCTTGGCACACCTGTATTTGGGGAGTTTCTCCCATTGTACTCTGCAGGTCCTCTCAAGTTCTGTCCGGTTGGATGGGGAGCGTCACTGCACAGCTATTTTCAGGTCTCTCCAGAGAAGTTCGATTGGATTCAAGTCCGGGCTCTGGCTGGGCCACTCAAGGACATTCAGAGACTTGTCCCGAAGCCGCTCCTGCATTGTCTTGGCTGTGTGCTTAGTGTCGTTGTCCTGTTGGAAGGTGAACCTTTGCCCCAGTCTGAGGTCCTGAGTGCTCTGGAGCAGGTTTTCATCAAAGATCTCTCTGTACTTTGCTCCGTTCATCTTTCCCTCGATCATAACTAGTCTCTCAGTCTGTGCCGCTGAAAAACATCCCCACAGCATGATGCTGCCACCACCATGTTTCACCCTAGGGATGGTATTGGCCAGGTGATAAGCGGTGCCTGGTTTCCTCCATGCATGATGCTTGGCATTCAGGCCAAAGAGTTCAATCTTGGTTTCATCAGAGAATCTTGTTTCTCATGGTCTGAAAGTCCTTTAGGTGCCTTTTGGCAAACTCCAAGTGGGCTGTCATGTACCCTTTTACTGAGTAGAGGCTTCTGTCTGGCACTCTACCATAAAGGCCTGATTGGTGGAGTGCTACAGAGATGCTTGTCCTTCTGGAAGTTTCTCCCATCTCCACAGAGGAACTCTGGAGCTCTCTGAGTGACCATCAGGTTCTTGGTCACCTCCCTGACAGAGCTCCAGAGTTCCTCTGTGGAGATGGGAGAAACTTCCAGAAGGACAACAGTCTTTCATCAGTCCTTTTACATGAAAATGCCCATAAGGAAAATTAAGTCTAGATTTTCCCAAATATTCTGTTAACAAATGTTTTATTACTATAATGTTATACTATATGAACCCTCAATTGAATTATACACCAGCCTATTCTCTTTTACAGAAAGTCAAAAGGTCTATGTATAGTGACAGTCACACGTTAACTTCCCAAGTAAAGTCTCCATTTTCTGACTCCTCGACTTTAGAAGGTCTTAGCTCAACTTCTGAATGTCATAGAGACAAACCAAAGATATTCCCATGTGCATCAGTCGCGTCTATCTCTGGCATTTTACAGCTTGTTTCACAGAGTTATGCCTTGTTATAGATCGGTTCATACAATCCCGAATTTGTAAAAATAAATGTTTAAAATTACCACTCATATCAAGGAAGGTCCCGTGACACTTTGGTGTCCCCCACAATTTTGAAAAAATGGCCAAACCATTGAACAAGTGGTGCAGTGAGTAGGTTAGATTGTGTTTTGAAGACATCAGTGCTGCCCGTAGTGGAAGCCAATGAAGCAGAGCGGTAAAAGCATCTTGTCAGGATCAAAGGGAAATGACTCTGGTGTTCCACTGAAATACCAGTTGTCCTTTGAAAGGGTCTGTAACCTGGAGCTCTGGGCCTGATTGGTCATCTCCTCTGGGCAGATCCATCCTATGTCCCATCCTATAGTGGGCTGAGAGAGTCCCTGAACTCTGAATCATGTCCCCATTGTGTCAGTCTGGATCTCTCACACGCTCCAGGTGATGGGCTGAGTAGAGCGCTGGGCTGGCTCGACCCAAACCCGCAGAGCCAGGAAAAAAGGCAGCAAATTGTTTACTGTATGTTTATGATCTGTTTACAATCACATGGTCCAAAAGTTCTGTCTTGGTCTCATCAGCCAATCTTTAGTATAATCAAATGGCCAGTTTATTGGCACTTTGCCAAAATCCTTGCTATTTATAAATGAATTTTTCTCTTCTCTAAATGCATGTGTAGATAGTCTACTGTGTAGGGGCACTGTAGTCACTCAAGACCGTGTAGTGGTGGATTATTGCAATTCAATGATAGAGACAAGTGTGATTTTAATTAGGAGATTCATATGCACAGTAATGCTGAAGTAAGTCAAATGCATCAATGAGTGACATTGAGATGGGATGCTTCAGTACTTCTTTGCGATTATTTATCCACTTAGATATTGTTTATCCAATTTCATGGAAAATTGTCTTACTTCCACTGCATGGGGTTTTGGCAAAAGGATTTCAGACATCAAAGACCCAGTAAAGATGAAGACTTAATGGAAGTTTGCCCACCAGCCTGAGTGCAGACTTAGGCGTAGTAATACACATATGATGCTGAATTCCTCTCTTTTTAGCCATGGGATACAAAATATGGGCTATATCCCAGCCACTTTGTCATGTTTAAGAAATAACGTCATGGCGACTAAGCTTTTAATTCAAACAGTATTGGAGCCATAACGTGTCTCAGACAAAATTGGTCCTGACAATAGACACTTTATGCCTACTCTTATGGGTAAAAATAAAAGCTATGCATGAAGCCTCTTTTAGTCATAAGAGTCCTACCTAGTCGACAGATTATTTAGGAGACCTCATGAGATGTCCTAAAAGGCAGCGAGTTAGTGGTTCCCATATACAGGCAATTGCTTTGGAGTTTTTTATGTATTATATATGTATTTATGTATTTTTATTTTTATTTTTATATATTTAATATATATACACACAGTGCCTTGCGAAAGTATTCGGCCCCCTTGAACTTTGCGACCTTTTGCCACATTTCAGGCTTCAAACATAAGATATAAAACTGTATTTTTTTGTGAAGAATCAACAAGTGGGACAATCATGAAGTGGAACGACATTTATTGGATATTTCAAACTTTTTTAACAAATCAAAAACGGAAAAATTGGGCGTGCAAAATTTTTCAGCCCCTTTACTTTCAGTGCAGCAAACTCTCTCCAGAAGTTCAGTGAGGATCTCTGAATGATCCAATGTTGACCTAAATGACTAATGATGATAAATACAATCCACCTGTGTGTAATCAAGTCTCCGTATAAATGCACCTGCACTGTGATAGTCTCAGAGGTCCGTTAAAAGCGCAGAGAGCATCATGAAGAACAAAGAACACACCAGGCAGGTCCGAGATACTGTTGTGAAGAAGTTTAAAGCCGGATTTGGATACAAAAATATTTCCCAAGCTTTAAACATCCCAAGGAGCACTGTGCAAGCGATAATATTGAAATGGAAGGAGTATCAGACCACTGCAAATCTACCAAGACCTGGCCGTCCCTCTAAACTATCAGCTCATACAAGGAGAAGACTGATCAGAGATGCAGCCAAGAGGCCCATGATCACTCTGGATGAACTGCAGAGATCTACAGCTGAGGTGGGAGACTGTCCATAGGACAACAATCAGTCGTATATTGCACAAATCTGGCCTTTATGGAAGAGTGGCAAGAAGAAAGCCATTTCTTAAAGATATCCATAAAAAGTGTCGTTTAAAGTTTGCCACAAGCCACCTGGGAGACACACCAAACATGTGGAAGAAGGTGCTCTGGTCAGATGAAACCAAAATTTAACTTTTTGGCAACAATGCAAAATGTTATGTTTGGCGTAAAAGCAACACAGCTGAACACACCATCCCCACTGTCAAACATGGTGGTGGCAGCATCATGGTTTGGGCCTGCTTTTCTTCAGCAGGGACAGGGAAGATGGTTAAAATTGATGGGAAGATGGATGGAGCCAAATACAGGACCATTCTGGAAGAAAACCTGATGAGTCCGGCGCCGACAGAGATGGCCGCCTCGCTTCGCGTTCCTAGGAAACTATGCAGTTTTTTGTTTTTTTACGTGTTATTTCTTACATTAGTACCCCAGCTCATCTTAGGTTTCATTACATACAGTTGAGAAGAACTACTGAATATAAGATCAGCATCAACTCACCATCAGTACTACCAAGAATATGTTTTTCGCGACGCGGATCCTGTGTTCTGCCTTACAAACAGGACAACTGAGTGGATTCCATGCAGCGACCCAAAAAAAAAACAACTCCGAAAAAGAGGGAAACGAGGCGGTCTTCTGGTCAGACTCCGGAGACGGGCACATCGTGCACCACTCCCTAGCATTCTTCTTGCCAATGTCCAGTCTCTTGACAACAAGGTTGATGAAATCCGAGCAAGGGTAGCATTCCAGAGGGACATCAGAGACTGTAACGTTCTTTGCTTCACGGAAACGTGGCTCACTGGAGTGACTCTATCCGAAGCGGTGCAGCCAACGGGTTTCTCCACACATCGCGCAGACAGAAACAAACAACTTTCTGGTAAGAAGAGGGGCGGCGGCGTATGCCTTATGACTAACGTGACATGGTGTGATGAAAGAAACATACAGGAACTCAAATCCTTCTGTTCACCTGATTTAGAATTCCTCACAATCAAATGTAGACCGCATTATCTATCAAGAGAATTCTCTTCGATTATAATCACAGCCGTATACATCCCCCCCCAAGCAGACACATCGATGGCTCTGAACGAACTTTATTTAACTCTTTGCAAACTGGAAACCATTCATCCGGAGGCTGCATTCATTGTAGCTGGGGATTTTAACAAGGCTAATCTGAAAACAAGACTCCCTAAATTTTATCAGCATATCGATTGCGCAACCAGGGGTGGAAAGACCTTGGATCATTGTTACTCTAACTTCCGCGACGCATATAAGGCCCTGCCCCGCCCCCCTTTCGGAAAAGCTGACCACGACTCCATTTTGTTGATCCCTGCCTACAGACAGAAACTAAAACAAGAGGCTCCCACGCTGAGGTCTGTCCAACGCTGGTCCGACCAAGCTGACTCCACACTCCAAGACTGCTTCCACCACGTGGACTGGGACATGTTTCGTATTGCGTCAGACAACAACATTGACGAATACGCTGATTCGGTGTGTGAGTTCATTAGAACGTGCGTTGAAGATGTCGTTCCCATAGCAACGATTAAAACATTCCCTAACCAGAAACCGTGGATTGATGGCAGCATTCGCGTGAAACTGAAAGCGCGAACCACTGCTTTTAATCAAGGGAAGGTGTCTGGTAACATGACCGAATACAAACAGTGCAGCTATTCCCTCCGCAAGGCTATCAAACAAGCTAAGCGTCAGTACAGAGACAAAGTAGAATCTCAATTCAACGGCTCAGACACAAGAGGCATGTGGCAGGGTCTACAGTCAATCACGGACTACAGGAAGAAATCCAGCCCAGTCACGGACCAGGATGTCCTGCTCCCAGGCAGACTAAACAACTTTTTTGGCCGCTTTGAGGACAATACAGTGCCACTGACACGGCCGGCAACGAAAACATGCGGTCTCTCCTTCACTGCAGCCGAGGTGAGTAAGACATTTAAACGTGTTAACCCTCGCAAGGCTGCAGGCCCAGACGGCATCCCCAGCCGCGCCCTCAGAGCATGCGCAGACCAGCTGGCCGGTGTGTTTACGGACATATTCAATCAATCCCTATACCAGTCTGCTGTTCCCACATGCTTCAAGAGGGCCACCATTGTTCCTGTTCCCAAGAAAGCTAAGGTAACTGAGCTAAACGACTACCGCCCCGTAGCACTCACTTCCGTCATCATGAAGTGCTTTGAGAGACTAGTCAAGGACCATATCACCTCCACCCTACCTGACACCCTAGACCCACTCCAATTTGCTTCCCGCCCAAATAGGTCCACAGACGATGCAATCTCAACCACACTGCACACCGCCCTAACCCATCTGGACAAGAGGAATACCTATGTGAGAATGCTGTTCATTGACTACAGCTCGGCATTCAACACCATAGTACCCTCCAAGCTCGTCATCAAGCTCGAGACCCTGGGTCTCGACCCCGCCCTGTGCAACTGGGTACTGGACTTCCTGACGGGCCGCCCCCAGGTGGTGAGGGTAGGCAACAACATCTCCTCCCCGCTGATCCTCAACACTGGGGCCCCACAAGGGTGCGTTCTGAGCCCTCTCCTGTACTCCCTGTTCACCCACGACTGCGTGGCCACGCAGGCCTCCAACTCAATCATCAAGTTTGCGGACGACACAACAGTGGTAGGCTTGATTACCAACAACGACGAGACGGCCTACAGGGAGGAGGTGAGGGCCCTCGGAGTGTGGTGTCAGGAAAATAACCTCACACTCAACGTCAACAAAACTAAGGAGATGATTGTGGACTTCAGGAAACAGCAGAGGGAACACCCCCCTATCCACATCGATGGAACAGTAGTGGAGAGGGTAGCAAGTTTTAAGTTCCTCGGCATACACATCACAGACAAACTGAATTGGTCCACTCACACAGACAGCATTGTGAAGAAGGCGCAGCAGCGCCTCTTCAACCTCAGGAGGCTGAAGAAATTTGGCTTGTCACCAAAAGCACTCACAAACTTCTACAGATGCACAATCGAGAGCATCCTGGCGGGCTGTATCACCGCCTGGTACGGCAACTGCTCCGCCCTCAACCGTAAGGCTCTCCAGAGGGTGGTGAGGTCTGCACAACGCATCACCGGGGGCAAACTACCTGCCCTCCAGGACACCTACACCACCCGATGTCACAGGAAGGCCATAAAGATCATCAAGGACATCAACCACCCGAGCCACTGCCTGTTCACCCCGCTATCATCCAGAAGGCGAGGTCAGTACAGGTGCATCAAAGCTGGGACCGAGAGACTGAAAAACAGCTTCTATCTCAAGGCCATCAGACTGTTAAACAGCCACCACTAACATTGAGTGGCTGCTGCCAACACACTGACACTGACTCAACTCCAGCCACTTTAATAATGGGAATTGATGGGAAATGATGTAAATATATCACTAGCCACTTTAAACAATGCTACCTTATATAATGTTACTTACCCTACATTATTCATCTCATATGCATACGTATATACTGTACTCTATATCATCGACTGTATCCTTATGTAATACATGTATCACTAGCCACTTTAAACTATGCCACTTTGTTTACATACTCATCTCATTTGTACATACTGTACTCGATACCATCTACTGTATCTTGCCTATGCTGCTCTGTACCATCACTCATTCATATATCCTTATGTACATATTCTTTATCCCCTTACACTGTGTACAAGACAGTAGTTTTGGAATTGTTAGTTAGATTACTTGTTGGTTATTACTGCATTGTCGGAACTAGAAGCACAAGCATTTCGCTACACTCGCATTAACATCTGCTAACCATGTGTATGTGACAAATAAAATTTGATTTGATTTGATTTGAAAAAAGACCTGCGACTGGGACGGAGATTTGTCTTCCAACAAGACAATGATCCAAAACATAAAGCAAAATCTACAATGGAATGGTTCAAAAATAAACATATCCAGGTGTTAGAATGGCCAAGTCAAAGTCCAGCCGTGAATCCAATCGAGAATCTGTGGAAAGAACTGAAAACTGCTGTTCACAAATGCTCTCCATCCAACCTCACTGAGCTCGAGCTGTTTTGCTAGGAGGAATGGGAAAAAATGTCAGTCTCTCGATGTGCAAAACTGATAAGAGACATACCCCAAGCGACTTACAGCTGTAATCGCAGCAAAAGGTGGCGCTACAAAGTATTAACTTAAGGGGGCTGAATAATTTTGCACGCCCAATTTTTCAGTTTTTGATTTGTTAAAAAAGTTTGAAATATCCAATAAATGTCGTTCCACTTCATGATTGTGTCCCAATTGTTGTTGATTCTTCACAAAAAAATACAGTTTTATATCTTTATGTTTGAAGCCTGAAATGTGGCAAAAGGTCGCAAAGTTCAAGGGGGCCGAATACTTTCGCAAGGCACTGTATATATATATTTATATATATATTTTAAAAAACTCCAAAGCAATTGCCTGTATATAACCACTAACTCGCTGCCTTTTAGGACATCTCATGAGATACTGAACAAAAATGTAAACACAACATGCAACCATTTCTAAGATTTTACTGAGTTACAGTTCATGTAGGGAAATCGGTCAATTGAAATAAATTCATTAGGCCCTAATCTATGGATTTCACCTGACGGCGGCAGGTAGTTTAGTGGTAAGAGCGTTGGACTAGTAACTAGTAATCTATCGTTCTGCCCCTGAACAAGGCAGTTAACCCACTGTTCTTAGGCCGTCATTGAAAATAATAATTTGTTCTTAACTGACTTGCCTAGTTAAATATAGGTAAAATAAATGTTTTAAAATTGACTGGGAATACAGATATGTATGTGTTGGTCACAGATAACTTTAAAAAAAGGTAGGGGTATGGATCAGAAAACCAGTCAGTATCTGGTGTGACCACCATTTGCCTCATGCAGCGCGACACATCTCCTTCGCATAAAGTTGATCAGGCTGTTGATTGTGGCCTGTGGAATGTTGTCCCGCTCTTCAATGGCTGTACGAAGTAGCTGGATATTGGTGGTAAGGATCTGTACACAACATGCTGTCGTACATGTCAACCCAGAGCTCAATGGGTGATATGTCTGGTGAGTATGCAGGCCGTGGAAGAACTGGAACGTATGTTTTCAGCTTCCAGGAATTGTGTACAGATCCTTGCAACATGGGACTGTGCATTATCATGCTGAAACATGAGGTGATGGTGGCGGATGAATGGCACGACAATGAACCTCAGGATCTCGTTACGGTTTCTCTGCATTCAAATTGCCATTGATAAAATGCAGTTGTGTTCATTGTCCGTAGCTTATGACTTCACATACCGTAACCCCACCGCCACCATGGGGCACTCTGTTCTCAACGTTGACATCAGAAAACCGCTCGCCCAGGGCCTCCCGGGTGGCGCAGTGGTCTAGCTGTGCCACCAGAGACTCTGGGTTTGCGCCCAGGCTCTGTCGCAGCCGGCCGCGACCGGGAGGTCCGTGGGGCGACGCACAATTGGCCTAGCGTCGTCCGTGTTCGGGAGGGTTTGGCCGGTAGGAATATTCTTGTCTCATCACGCACTAGCGACTCCTGTGGCGGGCCGGGGGCAGTGCACGCTAACCAAGGTTGCCAGGTGCACAGTGTTTCCTTCTTCCGGGTTGGATGCGCGCTGTGTTAAGAAGCAGTGCGGCTTGGTTGGGTTGTGTTTCGGAGGACGCATGGCTTTCGACCTTCGTCTCTCCCGAGCCCGTACGGGAGTTGTAGCGATGAGACAAGATAGTAACTACTAACAATTGGATCCCACGGAATTGGGGAGAAAAGGGGGTAAAATATTTTTTTTGTTTTGTTTAAAGCTCGCCCACACGACACCATCTGTACAGTTGAAACCGGGATTAATCCGTGAAGAGCACACTTCTCCGCCGTGCCGGTGAGCATTTTCCACATAAGTCGGTTGCGATGCCAAACTGCAGTTAGGTCAAGGCCCTGGTGAGGACGATGAGCACACAGATGAGCTTCCCTGAGACAGTTTCTGACAGTTTATGCAGAAAGTCTTCGGTTGTGCAAACCCACAGTTTCATTAGCTATCCGGGTGGCTGGTCTCAGACGATCCCGCAGCTGAAGAAGCTGGATGTGGAGGTCCTGGGCTGGTGTGGTTACACATGGTCTTCCGTTTTTGAGGCCGGTTGGACGTACTGCCAAATAAAAAATAGACTTAATGTGGTTTATGGTACACCAATTAACATTTAAATTCTCTGGCAATGGCTCTGGTGGACATTCCTGCAGTCAGCATGCCAATTGCACGCTCCCTCAACTTGAGACATCTGTGGCATTATGTTGTGTGACACAACTGCACATTTTAGAGTGGCTTTTTATTGCCCCCAGCACAAGGTGCACCTGTGTAATGATCATGCTGTGTAATCAGGTTGACGGATTATCTTGACAAAGGAGAAATGCTCACTAACAGGGATGTAAACAAATTTGGGCACAACATTTGAGATAAATAAGCTTTGTGCGTATATAACATTTCTGGGATCTTTTTTTATTTCAGCTCATGAAACATGGGACCAACACTTTACCTGTTGCATTCATATTTTTGTTCAGTGTTCATATTCCTGTATGATCAATCCATAAATAACCTAGGCCTTCATGCAGCAGTTTCTCCTGCGCTTTTGACAATGATTTCACCATGATGCCTATTTCACATGATATGCCTAAATACTTATAACCTCTAGGCTAATAAATAATCACATTTTTTCCTTTCGATTATTCCATTGACCTACATCATGTTATTTCAAGTTGGGCTATTGGAATGCATCCAAGGCCTATGTGAACTTTGATTGGAAGGTCTATCATTTTCACCAAACACAAACATTTTATGCAACATTATCAGCAATGGACTTGATGCCTACTGTGCCAAAAGGATTTGGAGTTGTTGGAACAGGAGTGACGAGTGTGTTGACATAACAGTAGCCTAATATTATAAAAAGTTGGCTTTTAACAACCATCATACTGTATGATTCAGTGCAATATGCCTATCACATTTTTCAACATATCAGAATTGTTAAAAAGATTTAAGAGTAGACAAAGTGATCGTGTCAGGCTGTCAAAAATATCAAGCTTTTTTAAATCTTTGCAACATTTGATGTAGTCACATTCACTGTGATTGTCTGAGGCTATAGAGTTCACAGCTGGCGAGCCTCGTCGCCATTGGTTATTCCCCATAATTTGCAACAATGTCAATAAGCGTCATCGCCATCTTTCCTTTGGGGTACCTCAAACTGTCGCGATTATCGACTGAGGTTGAGTTGAACATAATCCTAAAACCCACTCTGAGCTGGGAGTTCTTTTTAGTCTTAAAACCAGTTTTAACAAGATTGCTTGGACCTTTTCTGAGACGCTTTGTGGCTACTACCCCAGGACATGCATAGTAATTCAATTAGGCTAATAATGAATGCTGCCATTTCAAACGCAACCTTTGGAAATGGCACAGCACAGTTGCCATTTCCGTTCCAAATCCTTGATCTTTTCTTGATCTTGACATTCAATCAGCCTCTCCAAATATGAAGAAACAACAGTCTGTGAAAAGAGTCGTGAGGATTCCTCTTGCATTATATGCCTACGGTTGTGCCAAAAATGTCCTCAATCGTTTTGTCAATAAGGATTCATTGGAGAAGTGTCAGGATGTCAGCCATGCTTACAAACATCTTGTATTGATTTAAACATTTCTCTCTCCTTCCTTAGATCCATCCTTCGCTCCCTCTCATGTTTCCCCTATTGATTTCTTCCCTGGTGATGTTAAGTAACTGAGTAGCATGTGGTGTCAGCGGCATGGGGAGTTACTGTAGTTGCTCAGTGGGATCCAGAGAAAAGGCTTTGTTTATTTCCTTCTCTGACGTGTCGCCCTGGGATGATGATGATGATGTACAGTAATGTAGAGTCACACCTGACCTGACTGCTGTGATAGTCTGTGATTTGGAGGGAGGGGGGACTCACTCATTGTTCTTTTATTTCCATGCTAAAAGAATGGTCACATTGTCATAGCTCTGCTGGATACTTGACAAGTGCACAGAAGTCTCTGTGCTTGTGAAGAAGAACTCTGAGCAAAGGAGAAGCATTGTAACCCATGAGCGTAAGCTTGCAATCGGGAGCGAAGTGAAAGCACCTTTGTGACCCGTCGTCGATCTCCTTAAAAGTCAGCGCGTGAATCGGTTTTTATGTCCCACGTCTAAATGGACTTGGTGGTGAGTGAGTTGCTGGCTCTGTTGTGCAATTATTTTGAACAAGGCCCTATGTAACCTAATAGGTTAGTCATAAATAAGGTACTGATCAGGTCAAATAAGCCATACTATTTCCTACAACTGTAAGCTGCAAAACAGAATGAAAGTCACTCACAGTACAATAAGATTTTCCCTCGGGTTGTGTGAGAAAGTTTCAGACTAGGAGACAAACGGTCTTCAAGTGTTCCCAGAGTCAAAGCCCATGTGACCCTGGCTGACACGTGGGTAATATTAGTGATAGCATGGTCGGTTGCAACGCTACGCAAGGTTATTTTGTATCGCTATATCTCCCCCCCAGTTATCTGCCAGCCCGCCCGCTGCCTCCTTATTAAAGCGGATTAAAAAGCGCTGCTGTCATCTCGCCTGTCGTAATACGCTGTGCCTCTCAGTTGCCCCGGGGGGGAAGACAGCGCTCAAAGTTCAGTCTTTTAGCTTCTCAGTCAGAGCATGAGTAACGAGGACTTGGCGTCAGTAGGTGTCTTCTCTATAATGTATTTCTACAGGGGAGTGGCCTGCGACTTGGTTGGGAGGTGTTCTTGTTGAAATATGAATGGGCCCTCTGTGACCGAGGTAAATGTTAGGTTAAACCTCATGGGGTAGAGTGTCATCTGACTCCTCTCACTGTTCTGATATCAGGCTGAGAGATATCATGATGTGCTGATCTGAGATAGCTGGGCTCTCTGGTAACAGTAAACACTGACAACTTGTTGAGAAGTAAGTTTCCGATGAAATTGAGAAGGTCGTACAGAGAGTTTGTTCTCCATTTGAGACACGCAGAGCTCAGCTGTGGAAAATCCACTTGACTTACACACAGAGTACACCGCTCCGTAGGGCTGAGCACTGCATAAACTCTATTACCCCTGACAAACTGCGTTAATTCAGTCTGCTGCTGAAATGGGAACCGTAGTTTACAAATGATTCCGTCCACTTACCTTTTCTAATGAATATAATGCCAATGTGGCCGAATGGAGGAAATGAGTTGGAACATTCATTAACCTTTGCAGATGTAGTTATTTTTCTAAAAGTTTCCTCCTCTCTCCCTCTAGTGTTTCTCTGGGGTGATGTAAAGGAGAAACAGTTCTGCACTGGAGGGTTGTTGCTGCTTAATGACCCCCCCCCCCCCCCCCCTCCTTCTTTCAGCACCCCTTTTTGTTTGGGCTTTCTTCCTCTGCTGGCTCAAATTGACATGCATCTAGCTGCTATCTGCTATCTGCTGGTTTTATGTACATAAACTGTGTATATATTGGGGTGAAAGTAGAATTAATTTCTTCCTGGTATGGGAAATCCCTATGCGTGCCTGTGCACCCAGAAAATGTATGAGCGTAACAGGCCTGGCCCTGGATGTTCTGCCGCCCTAGGCGAGACAAAAAAAAATCCCCCTCCCCCGTCCTCGCTAAACGAGAATAGTGTACAGAAGGGGTTGGCAATAGGTTTGGCCTAGGGCAAATTTTCTCAGCTAATAGTCAGCAGAACAGAACATAATAGCAGCCCGATTCATAGAACCTATGTTACACATTAAACACAATGTTTAACACATCTGGTTAGTTGGCTATATAATCAGGTCAATGTCAATAACATATCCTCATATTTTCAATCTGATTACACTGATAAAATCACCAACGTCTCTATTAAATTTGTTTTTTATATTTCTTTGTGCGTTGATTGGGGAAAAACTGCTTGCAATCAAGAGAATGTCGCTCTGAAAAAGTCTGAAAAGAAAGATGGATAATGAAAAATAGAGCTTTCAGGGAAGAATGGACAGAGGAATAGGCCTATTTCTCCAATGTCAAACCAGAGTGTGGGCCTAGTCATAAAGATTTGTCATTGAGCTTTATAGTGGCATAAACACAACCAGTCATGATGTTTTCCTCTGCTTGTCAAACGATCACTTCAAAGGGCTCCTTCACTAGGCTACCCACGCACGTTCATCCACTCACAACCATATTTCCATCCTCCAAACAGTTGTGAATGGAAAGAGACTTCTTTTACACAAAACACCAAAAAGTGTCATGACATTTGGTGATTGTCATTAGGCCAGAATGAATGCCTCCACTGCTGTCTGCGTGCTTCTTGGTGTGGCCACCCATCTCTGCCTTGGCACATTTCTGTGTTCTTGTCGAAGCCAAAATGCAATGTGGTATCACCCACTTTCAAGTCCATTCGCTTTTTCATGCCTCTGACGTATGGTAATGATAACTGTAGGCTGTACCACCATTATTTTTCTTGATGTTTTAGTTATTGTGATCGGCCCAGGTTTTACCGGTACGGCGTACCCCCACTATTTATTTTTCCCGGGATGCCGTACAGGTCCGCCTTACTTTCATCCCTGTACAATGGTGGAAAAGGTACCCAATACTCATACTTGAGTCAAGGTAAAGATACCTTTTTTAATAGAAAATGACTTGTGCTTGATCACCCACAGTGAACCCTATGTAGTTTAGCTGTCTGAGGTTAGGCTGCTACTCTACTGTACTGTGTTTCTAAGGTCTGCAGCTTAGGCGGGCTAATCTCTGTCAGATAAAATATGGTCGTGGTTTTTAAAGAGCTGAAACATCTCAACAGTGATTGTACTGCGTACAGTAGTTTTGTTTCGCCTTCTCCTTTGTCTGCTGTTTCCCCCACTTACTCCCTATTACCTCGTAGCAGTGCATTGTTAGGCTGTTTTGTGCCTGTGAAGGAATGGGAGGTCAGGAGGACCGTGTTTAGGATCATTTGTCTGGCTTTTCTTTTTGCCCTCAAGAACACAACAAATAAACTGCTTGTCCTTTTGTTCTGTGGGGCAGTAGTTTGCATCTGGTACGGTCGTTATAGGCCTAACTGTCAGTGAAGTGAAACCTAGGCCGATGTGCTGAGAAATGGACTAGTCAATTAATGATTAATTAACGCCATAAAATTATATGCTCAATGTTTGTTCAGCAGGGATTTTTTTGTAAACAAAAATGATTGTTCTGATCCTGAATTAAATTGACAATACCTCATTTCATGTGTTTTTTATTTATTTATTTCCCCCCCTATTTTTTTTCTTATTTTTTTTTCCTAATAGTTCTAATTTCAAAATGCAATTAGCAGTGGAGGACCAGCTAATGGTTTGTATGATTTAATCAGTGAGTTATCACTCCCACTCTCCTGACAAAAATAATAATAATTTATTAAACTTTTTATAGCACTTTTCATAACAGAAAGAAACCTCAAAGCGCTTCAAAAGCAGCAACAACAACAACAACAAAACAAAAAAAACGATCAAGCAATAGGCTATGTCGTGAGTAGCCTAGCTATAGTTAGCTAGGTCAACCAATAGAGGCCAAGTCTTTGAGTGAAGGTTTCCTCCAAAGATGGAGATGGTCAGTTTATGGCTTGATCAGATGAAGGTAGAGCGAGATGGTTGATGGAATCTGATGGTGATTTTTGTCGAGGGTCAAGCCCTTCTCCTTCACAATGTGTGGGTGATGCCTCGGCAGCACTAGTAGGTTCAAAATAAAACCTTTCTCTCCAACATCAGGCCAAACTTCTCTCATAATAATTTGTTCTATTCATCCCGTAAAGTTACTAATTTACCGTCAAAGGAACTGTTAGAAAGGTGCAATTAATCATTTTTGGAAGATGGAGTAAGTTGTTGACGTTCTCTTTAGGATACGACTTAGTTTTGCCGTTAATGGCATCCCGGCTTGAAGTACATTTTTATGTGATTCTAAGTCGATCAAAAAAGTAGGGCCCAGGTTTATATAAGAAGTAAGATTAGCAAAGAAGTGTGCCCTTGGGAGATTATCAGTCCGCGTTTTCACCTCACTATGGGCCTATCGAGGGTATCTCAAGGCGGGATGTGTCACAAAGAAAATTGCCTCAACACTGCCACATCGTCAACCTGTTGACACTTATTTTCAGCTTTAGTTTGAAACAATAACGCATTGCAACATCTTTGAGGTGTCATATCAATTGGACATCTCTAGAGCATTCAGCAGTTCGGTCGCTTTTTATGGCTTGACAGTATGTTTGCATTGACTATAAATTACACACGGTCAATGAACATGGGCAAGTGGGGGAGGAATGCTCTCTAAATGTGCAAACAATATCCAAAGTAATTGCTGAGTTGAATTAAATCTATTTGTATGTGTTTTTGTGTTGCAGTACACTCGGGTGTGGATCCCAGACCCAGAGGATGTATGGAGAGCTGCAGAGATCATCAAGGACTACAAGGAGGGAGAGCCAATCCTGCACCTCAAACTTGAAGATGAATCGGTAATCTACCCCCCCCCCCCCTCGGGATCAGGCCACAATTCTAAGATAAATATCGTTATAATTTTTTTTAAATTACATAGCCCTTGCCTAAGGACTCAATATGCTTTGGTCTATTTTGTCGTGCTCATGTACAATTGTACATGTCCTCATTTAAAGCAGTTAATGTGTGTGCGTGCCCACGCACATTCAGAAACTTTGGTGCCATGAATCATTAATCCTATTTTTTGAAGTGAGAGATGCAAGCCCTGAGAGTACAAGATACAGTTATTAAATAAGAATGCACTGTGCCAAGAGTAGTTTGAATGAATCAGCAGATGATGATATTATCGCTGTGTGCAGCAGCAGTATGTTTCCCTACTCACGATCACAATCTCTAGTTGATACAGGTATGATTCATAAACACCTAGAAGCCACCAAATCCATATCCTTTAACATGTGTAGTTATGGGCAGTGCTGCAATGTGATTTCAACTGATAAAGGGAGTCATCATACCCTCAAACTAGGTGCACATACTTTGCTTTGAATGTTTTTTTTAGTATTGACATTTTTTGGCTTGAACCCCTCCTGTCCCAGCCGTTGGAATACCGCATCGGACCCAAAGACAACCCTCTTCCCTTCCTCCGGAACCCTGATATCCTGGTGGGGGAGAATGACCTCACAGCGCTCAGCTACCTTCACGAGCCTGCTGTCCTACACAACCTCAAAGTGCGCTTCCTCGAGCCCAACCACATCTACACATACTGTGGTAAGTCTCTATACTGTACCACCACCTGCTCTGACAGCGCTACTTATAGTAACCAGAATGTCTAGTCTGTATAGGGTCTGACCTTGTGCTGCAAATTCCTCCTACGTTTATTATGGTAGCTGGTTTATTTTACACCATGTGTAGGGTCGAGGCTTTCATTTACCTTTTTTAATGGTTGTCTTTTCCCAACTTTCACAAACCTGTCCTCCCAATTCCCCAATCAACTAGGGTTCCATTGACTTAAACAGCCAATGAGTGAGCTGTTGCCATGTGTGGTATGCACCCTTAACAAAGCAGACAAAGGGGAATGAGCAAAGACAATATTTGTCTGTTAAACCTACACTGGCCATAGATATCACCATGTTTTAATTAGGGAAATCTGTCCCCATAGTAACCCTGCCATTGCAAACTTGGTTGAGCCTACTACATTCCTCTGGTAATATGGATGTTGTCATATGTTTTGATAGTATTTGCCTATCAAAGGTAGCAGGAAAAATACAAAGGGCTGTTAACAATGTGTTTTTACCCACAGTAGCATATTGTACTGTACTGTATGATAGGATTATCTAATTATTATTATCTGTGATATGTTGTTGTCCCACCTAGCTATCTTAATGTGAACACACTAACTGTAAGTCACTCTGGATAAGAGCGTCTGCTAAATGACTAAAATGTAGATGCACATACAATTAATGGACTTAAGGTATTCTGGTGGGAATTCAGGTATTTACTTTCTCATATATTTTCTTAGTATATCAGGTATTTCTTAAATACTTTGAAAGTATGTTGCCTCATTTGCATATATACAGTATGCTGGGTGTATTTGCATTCATGAATAAATGCATATAAAGGGGTGGAGCCACCCAAAACTTGCTCTGTCTCTAGGTTACTCCTTCCTGTTGTTGTCACCTTCTCGTGCATAATTTGACAAGTGTGTCAAGAGAAGGATAACCGATGCTAATAGAACTCTACACGCTTGGCTCTAGATTACACCCATCCAAACATATTTGACAATGTTTGTGAGATCATAATGTCACTAATCCAAATTTTCATTTTAAGAAGTTGCTTTCATTTCAGCGCATTTAATATGTAAATATTTCAACTGTATTAAATCATTACTTTTTTTTCAAATTGGACAACAAAAAAAACTAACACCCATCAAAATACCTTTTTTTATCTCTGTTCTCTTTCCTGTGATGTAACTGTCGAAGACGTTAAATCCCGTACGAAGCGTTAGCGTTCTTATAGATGCAACGGAAAGCCAATGTATTTTATTGAGCCCATTTCAGCCATTACCAATACATCCAGCATACTGTATATATGCAGGTCATTACAAACGTTTCCGCGGTCATTACATTAACGGGGGGGGGGGGACGAATGGCACAAGCAATAGTGGGAAAGAGTCACCAGTGAAATGAAAGCAATCAATCCAGCAAGATTTCAGTGACCAAGTGGATTTTGCACTGCTCAAACACAGGAAATAGATGGCTGAGATCCTCAGCTGGGTTGCAAAGCCCAGAGAGACACAAATACACACCCACAAGAATATATGGGATGTATTACTAAATATAGGATTAAGTAACTAGAGGTTACAGTCTCACTGACTGGCCATACTATTTTCTCTGTCCTCCCTTCCCTCCTTCCTCTATAGGTATCGTACTGGTGGCCATCAACCCCTACGACCAGCTTCAGATCTATGGAGAGGAGGTCATCAATGCCTACAGTGGGCAGAACATGGGAGACATGGACCCACACATCTTTGCTGTTGCTGAGGAGGCATACAAGCAGATGGCCAGGTACTGGATGAGCCTCAGGGTACAGCTAAACGGGTATAACACAGGATCAGGATACTGTTAATGTGTTAGACCTGGAAGAGTTGCCAATTAATAACCACATTCTATATATTAGTCTGTTTTGGGAAGCAATTGAGTTGTTACTGTGTGGCACGTGGAGCTGCGTAGCAAGCACTTGACTCCTCATTCGGTTTGATATGTCATTTTGATAGTGTGTGGCTCAGTTGGTAGAGGGTTGTGGGTTCAATTCCCATGGGGGACCAGTAAAGGAAAAAAAAAAGAGTGTGAAATGTAAATGTATGCACTCTCAATAAGAGCGTCTGCTAAAATGTAAATAGTATTGGTGTGGGACTGAATAATGAGTCGCCACAGAGATAAACTGTGTCTTCAATGGAAGATGTGGGTGGATAATAACAGTGCTCCGGTCCACATTAACTGTCAACCTCATCAATGCTGCTCTTCTCTGTAGAGCAAAAGACAATAAATACCATAGCCACTGCCTACGTACTGTGCATGCCCACTGCTGGGTAGTCCTGGCAACTCCAGTCATGTAGAGAAAACGAGCGTTGTGTAACTCTAGACGTGGCCCATTTTTAATGCAGCTCTGGTCAGTTACCTCTTTTTATGAAATGTTCCAAATGTCTTTCTCTCTTTCTTTTCCCGTAGAGATGAGAGGAACCAATCCATCATAGTAAGTGGGGAGTCGGGGGCAGGGAAGACCGTCTCTGCTAAGTACGCCATGCGGTTCTTCGCCACTGTGGGAGGGTCGGCCAACGACACCAACGTTGAGGAGAAGGTGCTGGCCTCCAGCCCCATCATGGAGGTGAGGAGGGGAACTAGGGATGGGCTGCTGGTCCCATACTGTAGGCCAGCCCAGCAGAATGGCATCCTAGTAAAGGAGGTCGATCCGGGAATATATGGGTTACATAATATGATTTGTGTCTTTTTGGAGATGACACATGTATCTTCTGGACAACCAGGTAATATTTTATTTACCTGCTTCGATGGGTTCTCGTGAAAACGTCATCGTGTTATACTTTTTCTATGCCCTGAAAGTTTTATGAACTCAGCTGTAACTTTGTAGAGATTACAGCACAGTATTCTTATGGGGAATCATTTTGTAAACTGTAGGAGAAGCTAAACACACCAGGAGTCCATTAACAGCAAAGTCCCACAGCCTGCCTGGGAAGATACGGCTAGGAGAAGCTGCTAGCTAGAAAGTTCTCATGACTCTCTGTCCTTCAGGAAGTTATAGCTGAGGAGAGTCCGACATCTCTGAGTCCATTACCAGCCTCACCTCAGCTAGATCAGTCAGAGTGAAGAAACAGGACAGATCTGTATACAAGGCCAGTTGAGCACAGTCTCTATCTTGGCAGATGACACAACTCAAAATTAGGAGCTTTACAACTGTCAAGGCACATTACGAGCAGCAAGGAGAAGCTAAAGGTTTTTGTGTGGCATGAATCACAATTTCAGAAGATATAAACTCAGCAAAAACATATTTATTTTTTCAGGACCCTGTCTTTCAAAGATAATTAGTACAAATCCAAATAACTTCACAGATCTTCATTGTAAAGAGCTGTTTCCCATGCTTGTTCAATGAACCATAAACAATTCATGAACATGCGCCTGTGGAATGGTCGTTAAGACACTAACCGCTTACAGATGGTGTCACAGTTGTGAAAACTTAGGACACTAAAGAGGCCTTTCTACTGACTCTGAAATACACCAAAAGATAGATGCCCAGGGTCCCTGCTCATCTGCGTGATTGTGCCTTAGGCATGCTGCAAGGAGGCATGAGGACTGCAGATGTGGCCAGGGCAATAAATTGCAATGTCCGGACTGTGAGATGCCTAAGACAACGCTACAGGGAGACACGGCGGACAGCTGATCGTCCTCGCAGTGGCAGATCACATTGAACAACAGGATCGGAACATCCAAACATCACACCTGCAGGACAGGTACAGGATGGCAACAACTGCCTGAGTTACACCAGGAATGCACAATCCCTCCATTAGAGCTCAGACTGTCCGCAATAGGCTGAGAGAGGCTGGTCTGAGCACTTGTAGGCCTGTTCTCACCAGACATCACCGGCAACAACATCGCCTATGGGCACAAACCCACTGTTGCTGGACCAGACAGGACTGGCAAAAAGTGCTCTTCACTGAGTCAGGGTTTTGTCTCACCAGGGGTGATGGTCAGATTTACGTTTATCGTCAAAGGAATGAGTGTTACACCGAAGCCTGTACTCTGGAGCGGGATCGATTTTTGGAGGTGGAGGATCCGTCATGGTCTGGGGCGGTGTGTCACAGCATCAACGGACTGAGCTTGTTGTCATTGCAGGCAATCTCAACGCTGTGTGTTATAGGGAAGACATCCTCCTCCCTCATGTGGTACCCTTCCTGCAGGCTCATCCTGACATGAGCCTCCAGCATGTCAATGCCACCAGCCATACTGCTCGTTCTGCAAGAGAGGAATGTCAGTGTTCTGCCATGGCCAGCGAAGAGCACGGATCTCAATCCCATTGAGCACGTTTGGGACTTGTTGGATCGGAGGGTGAGGGCTAGGGCCATTCCCCCCAGAAATGTCCGGGAACTTGCAGGTGCCTTGGTGGAAGAGTGGGGTAACATCTCACAGCAAGACCTGGTAAATCTGGTGCAGTCCATGAGGAGGAGATGCACTGCAGTACTTAATGCAGCTGGTGGCCACACCAGATACTGACTGTTATGATTTTGACCCTCCCCCCCTTTGTTCAGGGACACATTATTATATTTCTGTTAGTCACATGTCTGTGGAACTTGTTCAGTTTGTCTCAATTGTTGAATCTTGTTATGTTCATACAAATATTTACACGTTAAGTTTGCTGAAAGTAAACACAGTTGACGGTGTGAGGACCTTTCTTTTTTTGCCGAGTTTAAATCTATTTTACAGTGGTTATGATTTTCTTTTGATCTCTGAAACTCTCCCACTTTTTTTTTCTCCACCCTCTCTGCTTCTCTTTTCAGGCTATTGGAAATGCGAAAACCACGCGCAATGACAACAGCAGTCGTTTTGGGAAGTACATCCAGATTGGTTTTGACAGGCGTTATCACATAATAGGTGCCAACATGCGCACATATCTGCTGGAGAAGTCGAGGGTGGTGTTCCAGGTACGTGTAACTCCACGCTGCACAGTCTGGGATGAAACTCTGTATTACTGCTTACTAAGTCCGTGCTTCCCTTCACATTTACTCTCCTTCATTTAAACATTTGATTAGGTCCTAGCTTGACATGTTTTTTTTCCCAGCCAATCAAATATCAAAATAAACGTATCTAAGTACTTTACAGAAATTAATAGAATATTAAATTGCAGCCTGTGGGAACTCATGATCTAACAAAAGTCTTTCATTCATCAGAATATATTATTGATAAAGAGTTAAGTGTAGTATATTTCTGCTTTTTAGGCTGAGGATGAGAGGAATTACCACATCTTCTACCAGTTGTGTGCCTCTGCTAGCTTCCCGGAGTTCAAAGACCTAGCCTTGAGTAAGTGTCACAGACCGAGCCAATATTCAACTACGTTTCTGTTAAGGAAGCAACTGCATAATAACTGCAATCGTTATTTTTCTATGTCATGTTTACTGGAGCATAGTCCTTCGAACTACATTCAGAGAATAGTACGTGTCGTCTGTGAGGACGTTCAGATAGGAACACTTTTCTAATACGTTTATTCCTGTCTCTGCTTTCATCTTAAAGCCAGTGCGGAAGACTTCATCTTCACATCGCAAGGAGAGAACATCTTCATTGAGGGGGTGAATGATGCCGAGGACTTCAAGAAGACGAAGGAAGCCTTTACACTACTGGGTAACGGTCTGACTGCATGGGTACATTCTAAGATGGTAACACCGCTACATTAGAGCAGGCTCAGAACAAAGGGGTTTATGTATCTTGGACATAAATACTGACTGGGTTTTTGTTCTTTTTTTCAATCTCTCTGTGGAACAATATTTACCTTACTGTGGTTTGTTTTTGCAGGTGTTAAGGAGAGCAATCAAAGCAGCATCTTCAGAATCATAGCTTCCATCCTGCATCTGGGGAACGTGGAGATCTGCTCGGAGAGAGACGGAGACTCCTGCCACATATCAGTATGTCACTATACAGCCTTATCCAGCTTAATTCTGTTTGAGTTTATAGTTCCACATCACAGCCTCAAACCGTATATCTTCTCTATACATAATTTATTGAGTAAATCTGTGTGTGTTTGTAGAGGAACGACCCTCACTTGACGCACTTTTGCCGGTTGCTGGGGGTGGAGCTGGAGCAGATGGAACACTGGCTATGTCACAGGAAGCTGGTCACCACGTCAGAGACCTACGTCAAGAACATGTCCCGCAAACAGGCGGCTAATGCCCGCGACGCGCTCGCCAAACACATCTACGCACACATGTTTGACTGGATCGTGGAGCACGTCAACAAGTCCCTGCACACCTCCTCCAAACAACACTCCTTCATCGGTGTTCTGGACATCTACGGGTAAGCCTGCCCACCTGTGCTCCCCAGAACCTCTGGAAAACCAACCTCAACAGTGGGTTGGTTTGGGATTGTGAGAGAAATTTGACTGTGTGGTGAGACCCGATTTTCATGCCAGCAATAGAAGTCTTATTTCAGGAGTGTAATCTCAGCCATGGTGAATGGTAAAAGCATCCCAGGCGGGCAGTAAGTTAACAAACTGTGACAGCAGACACACAGAAGAACATCATTTTCCCTCGCAGTTCTGTCACACAATGTTTTCTGTACTAAAGGCACGGAGAAGCATGATATTTGATGAGTAGATTTCAAAACTGCTCTTTATCTGTGCAAATCAAATCAAATGTTATCAGTCACATACACATATTTAGCAGATGTTATTGCTGCTGTAGAGAAATGTGTGTGTTCCTAGCTCCAACAGTGTAGTAACATCTAACAATTCACAACAATACACACAAATCTAAAAGTAAAATAATGGAATTAAGAAATATATAAATATTAGGACGAGCAATGTCGGAGTGGCATTGCCTAGAATACAGCTATATAGATAAGAGATGAGTACAGCAGTATGTAAACATTATTAAAGTGAGTAGTGTTCCATTATTAAAGTGACCAGTGATTCTATGTCTCTGTATACAGTGGGGCAAAAAAGTATTTAGTCAGCCACCAATTGTGCAAGTTCTCCTACTTAAAAATATGAGAGAGGCCTGTAATTTTCATCATAGGTACACTTCAACTATGACAAACAAAATATGAGAAAAAAAATCCAGAAAATCACATTGTAGGATTTTTAATGTAGTATTTGGTCAATAACAAAAGTTTATCTCAATACTTTGTTATATACTCTTTGTTGGCAATGACAGAGGTCAAACATTTTCTGTAAGTCTTCACAAGGTTTTCACACACTGTTGCTGGTATTTTGGCCCATTCCTCCATGCAGATCTCCTCTAGAGCAGTGATGTTTTGGAGCTGTTGCTGGGCAACACGGACTTTCAACTCCCTCCAAAGATTTTCTATGGGGTTGAGATCTGGAGATCTGGAGACTGGCCACTCCAGGACCTTGAAATGCTTCTTACGAAGCCACTCCTTTGTTGCCCGGGTGGTGTGTTTGGGATCATTGTGATGCTGAAAGACCCAGCCACATTTCATCTTCAATGCCCTTGCTGATGGAAGGAGGTTTTCACTCAAAATCTCACGATACATGGCCCCATTCATTCTTTCCTTCACACGGATCAGTCGTCCTGGTCCCTTTGCAGAAAAACAGCCCCAAAGCATGATGTTTCCACCCCCATGCTTCATAGTAGGTATGGTGTTCTTTGGATGCAACTCCTCCAAACACGACGAGTTGAGTTTTTACCAAAAAGTTACATTTTGGTTTCATCTGACCATATGACATTCTCCCAATCTTCTTCTGGATCATCCAAATGCTCTCTAGCAAACTTCAGACGGGCCTGGACATGTACTGGCTTAAGCAGGGGGACACGTCTGGCACTGCAGAGTCCCTGGCGGCGTAGTGTGTTACTGATGGTAGGCTTTGTTACTTTGGTCCCAGCTCTCTGCAGGTCATTCACTAGGTCCCCCCCGTGTTGTTCTGGGATTTTTGCTCACCGTTCTTGTGATCATTTTGACCCCACGGAGTGAGATCTTGCGTGGAGCCCCAGATCGAGGGAGATTATCAGTGGTCTTGTATGTCTTCCATTTCCTAATAATTGCTCCCACAGTTGATTTCTTCAAACCAAGCTGCTTACCTATTGCAGATTCAGTCTTCCCAGCCTGGTGCAGGTCTACAATTTTGTTTCTGGTGTCCTTTGACAGCTCTTTGGTCTTGGCCATAGTGGAGTTTGGAGTGTGACTGTTTGAGGTTGTGGACAGGTGTATTTTATACTGATAACAAGTTCAAACAGGTGCCATTAATACAGGTAACGAGTGGAGGACAGAGAAGCCTCTAAAAGAAGAAGTTACAGGTCTGTGAGAGCCAGAAATCTTGCTTGTTTGTAGCTGAACAAATACTTATTTTCCACCATAATTTGCAAATAAATTCATTAAAAATCCTACAATGTGATTTTCTGGATTTTTCTTCTCATTTTGTCTGTCATAGTTGAAGTGTACCTATTATGAAAATTACAGGCCTCTCATCTTTTTAAGTGGGAGAACTTGCACAATTGGTGGCTGACTAAGTACTTTTTTGCCCCACTGTATAGGGCAGCAGCCTCGACGGTGCAGGGTTGAGTAACCAGGTGGTAGCCGGCGAGTGATGGCTATTTAATAGTCTACCTTAAGATAGAAGCTGTTTTTCAGTCTCTCGATCACAGCTTTGATGCACCTGTACTGACCTCGCCTTCTGGATGGTAGCGGGGTGAACAGGCCGTGGCTCGGGTGGTTTTTATCCTTGATGATCTTTTTGGCCTTCCTGTGACATCAGGTCCTGTAGGTGTCTTGAAGGGCAGGCAGTGTGACCCGGTGATGGGTTGGGCAGACCGCACCACCCGGTGATGGGTTGGGCAGACCGCACCACCCGGTGATGGGTTGGACAGACCGCACCACCCGGTGATGGGTTGGGCAGATCGCACCACCCTCTGGCGAGCCCTGCACTTGCAGGCTCTTGGATGCATTTGGATGCTCTCAATTGTGCATCTGTAAAGATTTCGGAGGGTTTTAGGAGCTAAGCCAAATTTCTTTAGCCTCCTAATGTTGAAGAGGCGCTTTCCACATTCTCCACAGCACTGTCCCGTCAATGTGGATAGGGGGGCACTCCCTCTGATGTTTCCTGAAGTCCATGATCCGCTCCTTTTGTTGACGTTGAGGGAGAGGTTATTTTCCTGGCACCACTACTCACCACTATGCCTCACCTCCTCCCTGTAGGCTGTCTTGTCATTGTTGGTACTAATAGGGTGGTGCCGTCTGCAAACTTGATGATTGAGTTTGAGGCGTGTGGCCACGCAGTCATGGGTGAACAGGGAGTACAGGAGGGGGCTGAGCACACACCCTTGTGGTGCCCCTGTGTTGACGATCAATGAAGTGGACGTGTTGTTTCCTACCTTCACCACCTGGGGGTGGCCCGTCAGGAAGTCCAGGACCCAGTTGCACAGGGCAGGGTTCAGACCCAGGGCCCCAAGCTTGATGATGAGCTTGGAGGGTACTATGGTGTTGAATACTGAGCTGTAGTCAATGAAAAGCGTTCTTGCATAGGTATTCCTCTTTTCCAGGTGAGATAGGGAAGTGTGCACTGCAATGGCGATAGCATCGACTGTGGATCTATTGGGGTGGTAAGCAAATTTAAGTGGCTCTAGGGCAGGGGTGGGCAAAGTTTTTGGCCCAAGGGCCACATCGGGATTTTGAAATTCAATGGAGGGCCACATTTTTTGGAGGACCAGTTGTTTGTTAAAATGAATTTGCCTCCCGGGTGGCACAGTGATCTAAGGCACTGCATGGCAGTGCTTGAGGCGTCACTAGAGACCTGGGTTCGATCCCAGGCTGTGTCACAGCTGGCCGTGACTGGGAGACCCATGAGGCGGCACACAATTGGCCCAGCGTCGTCCGGGTTTGGCAGGCCGAGATTTCCTTGTCCCATCGCGCTGTGGTGGGCCAGGTGCATGCACACTGACACGGTCGCCAGGTGCACAGTGTTTCCTCCGACACATTGGTGCGGCTGGCTTCCAGGTTAAGCGGGCATTGTGTCAAGAAGCAATCCAGCCAGCAGTGGCTGGATTGTGTTTCGGAGGATGCACAGCTCTCGACCTTCGCCTCTTCTGAGTCTGTACTGGAGTTGCAGCGATGGGACAAGACTGTAACTACCAATTGGATATCACAAAATTGGGGAGAAAATAGGGCAAAAAAATATATTTATGTCTCACGGGCCGGATTGAAGTGCCCGGTTGGCCGGCTGTGGGCTGTACACCCTTGGTCTCGGGTGTTATGTAAGGTAGAAGTGATATGATCCTTAACTAGACTCTTAAAGCACTTCATGATGACAGATGTGAGTGCCACGGAGCGAAAGTCATTTAGTTCAGTTACCGTTATCTTTGGTACAGGAACAATGGTGGACATATTGAAGCAAGTGGGGACAGCTGACATCGAATAGGGAGAGATTGAATATGTCCGTAAACACTCCAGTCAGCTGGTCTGCGCATGCTCTGAGGACGCGGCTAGGGACCCCGCCTGGGCTGGCAGCCTTGCAAAGGTGAGCACGCCTTACTCAAGTCGGACATGGAGAACGAGAGCCCACAGTCCTTGGGAGCGGGCCACGTCGACAGCACTGTGTTATCCTCAATGCGGGTGAAGAAGGTGTTTAGCTTGACTGGGAGCAAGACGTCGGTGTCCGCGACGTGCCTGGTTTTCCCATTGTAATCCGTGATTGTCTGTAGACACTGCCACATACACATTTGTGTGTGTGTGTGAACACTCAAATACCTCCATCCCCTGTGTTTAAGTGCCTCTTTTCATTACAGTAGATAGAGGATGGAACCATATTGAATTGGGGTAGCTGTGCTTTTCTTATTCATGACCCTGTTTGACTGAGGGCTTAATTGGTTCTCTGCTGTGGGTTAGATTATTGATAAAACTGGCAGCCTGGCCTGGCGCTGGGAGGAGAAAGATGCTGAGCTACAGTAGAAAGCCCAAATAATAAGACATACAGCGGTGGGGTATTTGTAACTTGAGTCTGATAATTATCTGTACAAAGCAGTTCATCTGAAAATACTTGTGGAATATAAAATACTTGCTTGATTCACTGTTTGTCATGTTTCCTTGAAATACTTTGCAAATGCAACTGATTTCTATGTGAAAAGTGAAATGGTCTATTCATTCCTTTTCCATTTTAGTAGACAGTCTTATCCAGAGCAACTTAAAGTAGCGAGTGGATATATTTTCATACTGGTCCCATGTGGGAATCGAACCCACAACCGTAGCATTTTAAGTGCCATGCTCTACCAACTGAGCCACATCATCATCAATGTACTCAATTACTGTGTTGTGATGGAAAGTGTACAGGTACAAACCTTGATGACCAGCCTATGTACAATACGGTAATTTACTTTTAAGTGGTTTGTAAGGAGGGTACATTAATACCTCACAAAAAGTGGTTGTTTTCCATGATATTTGATTAAGGAAAAATATTTCATTTGATGTGGATGTTTTGTGTCTTTGCACCTTTCGATGTAAGTGTTTGAGAACATGGTTTTGTTCTTTCTGGATTCCATTAGAATGATGATCGCAGAGAAAGGGACAAGGCAACAACTCTTACTATTGAATCCTGCTAGATGCACTTCTTAATTATACAACTACCTTATTTGCCATCTGTCCACCAATACTGGTAAAGGCATACTGCAGTACTTACATTTTTTTTGTATAAATATATTTTTTAATTCAGATTTTTCAGGGGGTGCTGCAGCACCCTTACTTCCCGTGGCTATGCAGCACGGGTGTCAAAATCATTCCATGGAGGGCCTAGTTTCTGCAGTTTCTTTTATAGACTTAGACAACCAGGTGAGGGGAGTGCTTTACTAATTGGTGACATTAATTTTTTTATCAAGTGTAAGGGAGGAGTGAAACCACGCAGACACTCGGCCCTCTGTGGAATGAGTTTAACACCTGATCAACAGAGAGCTCAAAATATAAGGGACATTTTTGTGGTTGTTTGTCTCTGGACTCCAGCACTTTGGATTTGAAATTGTACAATGACTATGAGGTTAAAGTTCAGACTGTCCACTTTAATTTGAGGGTATTTTCATCCAAATCGGGTGAACCGTTTAGAAATGACAGCACTTTTTGTACATAGTCCCCCAATTTTAGGGGACCAAATCTATTGGGACAAATTCACCTATGTGTATTAAAGTAGTAAAAAGTTAAGTATTTGGTCCCATATTCATAGCACACTATGACTACATCAAGCTTGTGACTCTACAAATTTGCTGGATGCATTTTCTGTTTTGAGTTGGTTGCGTTTCAGATTATTACAATAACAGGGGAGGTTAACATTTTTGGGGAGATATATTTGTGCATCTGTAACTTTCTCACTCATCATTGTTCACAATGAATTCCAGATTATCAGTATTCATGGTAGCATCCACATGAATGTAGACGTGTTTAGAAACATTATCTTCTCATTTAGAATAAAAGTGACTCCAACATTACACACTACATTATTTACTATTTAGTTTTCCTCTAGGCCTAAAATCACTGTCTCAAACAGAGGATGAAAATAGACCGGAGACTTCCAACTCACCAAATATGTGACTGTTTTCTCTTCATCTGAACAGATTTGAGACCTTTGAGATAAACAGCTTCGAGCAGTTCTGCATCAACTACGCCAATGAGAAACTGCAGCAGCAGTTCAACCAAGTGAGTTTAAGTCTTATATTTTATAATATACACTGAGTGTACAAAACATTAAGAACACCTGCTCTTTTCATGACATCGACTGACCAGGTGAACGATATGATCCCTTATTGATGTTACCTGTTAAATCCACTAAAATCATTGTAGATGAAGGGGAGGAGACCGGTTAAAGAAGGATTTTTAAGCCTTGAGACATGGATTGTGTATGTGTGCCATTCAGACAAAATAGTTGAGTGCCTTTTGAATGGGGTATGGTAGTAGGTGCCAGGCACAGCGGTTTGAGTGTGTTAAACTCAACAGTGTTGCAATAATTTTCACGCTCAACAGCTTCCAGTATGTATCAAAAATGGTCCACCACCCAAAGGACATCCAGCCGACTTCACACAACTGGAGTATACATGCCCCTGACGAATTGAGGTAGCTCTTAGGGCGAAAGGGGTTGCAACTCAATATTAGGATGGTGTTCCTAATGTTTTGTACACTCAGTGTAGCTATCTACCTTATATTCCAATGTTCAGTAGAGGAGACCTGAGAACTTCTAGCGGTTAACCTCATGACTCAACATGAATGTTTTCAAGTGAAATAATTCAGGACTTAGTCTAACTGATAACCTACTGTGCTGTAGCTCACTGTGGGACTGTCTCTCTGTGTCCTCAGCATGTGTTCAAGCTGGAGCAGGAGGAGTACATGAAGGAGCAGATCCCCTGGACGCTCATCGACTTCTATGACAACCAGCCGTGTATCGACCTCATCGAGGCCAAGCTGGGCATTCTGGACCTGCTGGATGAGGAGTGCAAGGTGGAGTACCCAGTCTTACATACATAATGTATTTGTCTTTAGTCCTGAATTCTGTCTGTTCTTAACTTCTCTTTTTGGGATGCATTAGCGGGGAAGTGTATATGAACAATTGGCTACTGGAGGAGTTTTAACGCTGAATGCACTTGAGCAGTCACAGGTGTTGAACAATCTCCTGTGTTTTGGTCTGGAGGGAGCAGAGCGGAACACACTGCTGATCCCTGCGTTTTAAACCTCTGGTCTCAGTTAATGGGATTCATCCTGCATTCATAGGTGCACAGCGTGGCCTGCGTCTGTTTTCCCCTGCCTGCATCCGGATTGTTATCGGAGTTAAGGACTTTGCTACAAAACTGATGACTTATTTATTTCACTCATCCTCATCCCACAGCCCTTTGAAGTTATTGACGATAATTTGGAACAACCTCAAAAGAATTGTTATTCTGAGCACAACTAACCTGGATAGAAAGTTTTGGTTTCCTTCATGGTTTTATATAATATTTCTCCTTTATTTCCCCCTCACCTGCTGCTGCTACAGGTGCCCAAAGGGACAGATCAGAACTGGTGCCAGAAGCTGTACGATCGCCTTTCAAGCAGTGTCCATTTCCAGAAACCACGGATGTCCAACATATCTTTCATTATCATTCACTTTGCTGATAAGGTGGGTAGACCCAGCCTAGAGACATGTTTCACATGAAAAGCACCTGTACGTATGGCTCTTCAGTTAGGTGAAAATTGACCTGATGCTAGGCTGTTGGTTCAAATGTCATTTTGGCCAGGAAATCCTATTGTTTCTGTCCTTAAGCAAAGGTTGTGTGTTTAAACCAAACTGCTTCAGTATACCTGGCTGAATAATTGGGAACATGCTATTCAAAGGACCTGACATGAATCACCCTCATTGCAGGGGCTTTGCCTGAAAAGAGCTAATATGATTATCCCATGATGACTCATCAGAGAGGCTTTGTGTGTTAGTATTATTGTGAGTGATCTCATTGGCCCTGCAATGTCACCCCTCCTCCTTATGACACATACACAAGCTCTAATTAACTCAAAGAGCAGCGCTCCTACGCAGAGGAGCTGGCACTACGTAGAAAGGACTGCCTGTGTGTCTGCCTAAAGTGGGTCATGTAAACAGATGAAAGGCAGGCAGCTGTAGCAATGTCCTTTTATTTACCGTGGTCATTTCCGTGAAAAGCTAGGGATGTGAGTGGCTAGAGTGGGACGAGAGAGTCCTGTTAATGTAGATAGGATTTCCCCAGCTCTCCTCTGTTAAGATGGTATTAAACCGATTCCCTCGGGGTGTTTCTCTTCGTCTAACTCTTCAAGTGAAAAGGAGTAGGATCTGCATTCAATTACTGTTCTTCCTCTCTCTCGCTAGTTGTACAGTCGTGGCCGGAAGTTTTGAGAATGACACAAATATTAATTTTCACAGTCTGCTGCCTCAGTTTGTATGATGGCGTATACTCCAGAATGTTATGAAGAGTGATCAGTTGAATTGCAATTAATTGCAAAGTCCCTTTTTGCAATACAAATTAACTGAATCCCCCCCCAAAAAATCCACTGTATTTCAGCCCTGCCACAGTAGGACCAGCTGACATCATGTCAGTGATTCTCTCGTTAACACAGGTGTGAGTGTTGACGAGGACAAGGCTGGAGATCACTCTGTCATGCTGATTGAGCTTGAATAACAGACTGGAAGCTTCAAAAGGAGGGTGGTGCTTGGAATCATTGTTCTTCCTCTGTCTGCAAGGAAACATGTACCGTCATCATTGCTTTGCACAAAAAGGGCTTCACAGGCAAGGATATCAACCATTTATCGGATCATCAAGAACTTCAAGGAGAGCGGTTCAATTGTTTTGAAGAAGGCTTCAGGGCGCACAAGAAAGTCCAGCAAGTGCCAGGACTGTCTCCTAAAGTTGATTCAGCTGCGGGATCGGAGGGCGCCACCAGTACAGAGCTTGCTCAGGAATGGCAGCAGGCAGGTGTGAGTGCATCTGCATGCACTGTGAGGCGAAGACTTTTGGAGGATGGCCTGGTGTCAAGAAGGGCAGCAAAGAAGCCACTTCTCTCCAGGAAAAACATCAGGGACAGACTGATATTCTGCAAAGGGTACAGGGATTGAAGGACTGAGGACTGTTTGGTGCATCCGGAAAAAAGCTTGTCCGGAGAAGACAAGGTGAGCGCTACCATCAGTCCCGTGTCATGCCAACATTAAAGCATCCTGAGACCGCTAATGTGAGGGGTTGCTTCTCAGCCAAGGGAGTGGGCTCACTCACAATTCTTCGAGAGCAACTTCTCCCAACCATCCAGGAACAGTTTGGTGACGAACAATGCCTTTTCCAGCATGATGGAGCACCGTGCCATAAGGAGAAAGTGATAACTAAGTGGCTCTGGTAACAAAACATCAATATTTTGGGTCCATGGCCAGGAAACTCCCCAGATCTTAATCCCATTGAGAACTTGTGGTCAATCCTCAAGAGGCGGGTGGACAAACAAAACCCCACAAATTCTGACAAACTTCAAGCATTGATTATGCAAGAATGGGCTGCCATCAGTCAGGATGTGGCCCAGAAGTTAATTGACAGCATGCCAGGGCGGATTGCAGAGGTCTTGAAAAAGAAGGGTCAACACTGCAAATATGAACTCTTTGCATCAACTTCATGTAATTGTCAATAAAAGCATTTGACACTTATGAAATGCTTGTAATTATACTTCAGTTTCCCATAGTAACATCTGACAAAAATGTCTAAATACACTGAAGCAGCAAACTTTGTGGAAATGAATATTTGTGTCCTTCTCAAAACTTTTGGCCACGACTGTACAATTTCGAACAGCCTGCAACCCTATCTGTGAGAAAGAGGACAGAGCAGGGGTGAAGTGTGACTCCAGACTGCCTGGAGGCTGGGGCTGCTAATGGACAGACAAAAGGGAAGGACGATAGACTGACTGGCGGATGGATTTCCTTCCAAACAATACCTGCACTCGTGTTATTTTACATATGACTTTTTATAAATAAACAATGTTTGCTAATCTGGTTCATCTTCTTTTTTCCCCCATGCTCAGTAAATGCTTCTGTTTAAACTGCCACATGCTTTAAATTATTCAATGGACCACTGGATGTTTGTCGACGGTTCCTGTAAGTGCATTGCTGTGGGACACAACAGCAGGACTGTATGGGCCACCTGGGATTTGAACAAACAACCCTCAGTCCCTATTGTACATAATTACCATAGTTGATTAAATGTTTGCTAATTTAGTTGTCAGTGTATTTGGCTGTGAAGTGTAGTCTGTTATATACAAATATGTATATGTATGTATATCTCTGTTCCCCTCCCTTGGCAGGTTGAGTACCAGTGTGATGGCTTCCTGGAGAAGAACAGAGACACCGTCTACGAGGAACACATCAACATTCTGAAGGCCAGCAAGGTGAGATAAAACAATGTCATTAGATCGCTACCCCAATGACACAATCATCAAAATGCTTCTGGTGGACACTTCAACTCACACTGAACAGCCCACTCTGACCACTTCAATGCAGAAAGCATGTCGCAAATAATTATGTTTTTAAGCTCTAACTCATTTAAACGTGTGTGGACTTCTTTCTTGGAAAAGCAACACCGTAAAAGTTTTTTTACCAAATTTGATTACTGCCGAAAGAGGCTTCAGTTTTGGGATAGAGTGCAACGACGCAAAAGAAAGTAACACGATTTAGAAAGTGGCAAGTTGGAAGCATTTCACAGGTTCATATGATGGTAAGTATAGCTCCTATCAGATATAGTTGTTGTTTAAAGCCAGACTGACTACTTGGCAACACTTCACATGAACCCTGATGTTTAAATCCTGCTTTACATTCTCATTTGAAATACATGAAACATAAATTAAGATGTCAGATCAAAATTCTAATATATTGCAGATGAATTGTCTCCCACACACACACACACACTTTCTAGAGATCCGCTGACTCCTGCCTCTCCCAGCCAAACTCAAACTGCTTGATTGGAATCTAATTTCAGCTCATGTTCTCTGCATGAACTTTTTAACTGATTAAGTGGTGAGAGCCAAAAGTGCATTAGCTTTCTCAGTCATTTCTGTTCAGTTCCACCTCTCTGCCACTCTCTTTGGGACAAATACCAACTTTAGTTCACTTCATCTCGTATTAGGCCCTTTCTCTTTCATCCATCTCGTCTCCCTCTCGCCAAAATCCTCTCCTCAGCATTACTAATGCAACAGCCATTAAGAGCGTGCAAATGAGAAGGAATATTGAGACGCAAGGAGAGATTTCATATTTTATGTTCTGTCTAAAAGCATCTTGTCTGTGCCAAATCTATTTAGTATCAGAATGGCACCAAGCTCCATTGAACAGCATGGATAGGACTGAGTTTGGGAAATGCTGCAATAAGGTTTCCTAAACAAAATCAGTGATAAAGACAGCACGTCTCAATATTGTACAATATGCTGTACTGCATTTTTTTTGTCTCTGTCATTTCAATTGATTTTTCTAATGTCAATTTTGCTCAGTAGTTGAGAACTTGGCAAGAGCCCCTAGCTTGTTTAAACCCCCTCATATCTAGCTGACAGTGATGCAGAAACCTATCAACATTGTAGAGCCTTGGAGGACATGTGAGGGTCATGAAACTTCCTCCAGCCGATAAGTCTTTCCTCAATGGACCATTACTATCCTCTCTCACAGCCTGAAAGCCCTGCTAACTCTGAGGTACCTGAGCTGTACCCCAAGCCAGAGGAGGTGGAGGGATCAAGAAACCTCCATCAATCTTCATAGAAGTCCAATCCTGCTTACAGAGCATATTCTTTGCAAAGTGATAAAGGAAACATTTTCCGAAAGGAATTTCGTGTTAATTTCAGATTTGTTTTTGTTGTTGCAAGTTTGGCATGAGAGAATAGTTATCAGTATGGATGGTGGGACTGCACTGCAGTCTATTAGTACTGTTTTACCGCACCAGCCTTATCTGTGACTGAAATATTATTATGCTATTATCAATGTTCCCTCTGCATCCACCGCAAATACGTGGATGCTGCTGCTTGACACTCAAATTGTTCACCTTCACTGGTTCTGCTGTGGAGATATGACTACAGGACCATCCTGACAGACGCCTTAATGCTGGTTTATTGACGTCCTGTCCAGCCATGCTTTTCATTACTGTAGTCTCATCAGTGTTCTTTAACACACCCACCCTGCCATTACACTGGATCCTACAGCACAGCACTATGCAAAAAAACTATATCTTATGAAAAATATTTTTTGTGGAAATTCAACGCCACTTTTTTTGTGCGGTTTGGTGAATTTATGTTGTTATCCGGCTGTAAAATGGCTTATATAATCTGTTTTATGCTAAGTTGTTTTGGATGAAACAATCTGATAAACATATTAATGATGTTCCCCCTCTCCCAGTTTCAGCTCGTGGCGGATCTGTTCCAGGACACTAATAAAGACGGAAGCAGCTCCACGTCTTCTTCCAGCAAGTCCTCCAGGATCAACGTGCGCTCAGCCAAACCGACACCTAAAGTCCCCAACAAGGAACACAGGAAAACCGTGGGCCACCAGGTTAGCATCCTCTCTGACACCATCATGAGTTCAATCAGTGTGCCTTTGGACAGGAGCCTGTCTGTGTTAGTGTCATAGTCATTTTCTTAACAATGTCTTTAACCTTTCATTAGGAAGCAATGACGTAACAAGTCTGTATTTTTACAATGATTTTGAATGAACAGTTTTTTTTGTAAAACTTAGCCTTTGCAGTACTTCTCATCCTCCGTTCCTCTGTGCACTGTAGTTCCGCAGCTCCCTGCAGCTTCTCATGGAGACCCTGAATGCCACCACCCCCCACTATGTGCGTTGCATCAAGCCTAATGATGAGAAGGAGGCATTCTCGTGAGTAAATATTTGTTTTTCAGTGACGGTGTACAGTTGAAGTCAGAAGTTTACATACACCTTAGCCAAATCAAATGTATTTGTAAGAAGGGCTTTATATCAGCTGATGTCTCAAAGTGCTGTACAGAAACCCAGCCTTAAACCCCAAACAGCAAGCAATGCAGGTGTAGAAGCACGGTGGCTAGGAACAACTCCCTAGAAAAGGACACACATATATTTAAATTTAAACTCAGTTTTTCATTCCTGACATTTAATCATAGTAAAAATTCCCTGTCGTAGGTCAATTAGGATGACCACTTTATTTTAGGAATGTGAAATGTCTGAATAATAGTAGAGTGATTTATTTCAGCTTTAATTTCTTTCATCACATTCCCAGTGGGTCAGAAGTTTGCATACACTCAATTAGTATTTGATAGCTTTGCCTTGTTAAATTGTTTAACTTTGGTCAAATGTTTCAAATGTAGCCTTCCACAAGCTTCCCACAATAATAATTGGGCGAATTATGGCCCATTCCTCCTGACAGAGCTGGTGTAACTGAGTCAGGTTTGTCAGCATCCTTGCTCGCACATGCTTTTTCAGTTCTGCCCACAAAAGTTCTATGGGATTGAGGTCAGGGCTTTGTGATGGCCACTCCAATGCCTAGACTTTGTTGTCCTTAAGCCATTTTGCCACAACTTTGGAAGTATGCTTGGGGTCATTGTCCATTTGGAAGACCCATTTGCGACCAAGCTTTAACTTCCTGACTGATGTCTTGATATAGCTTCAAATTATCCATTTCATTTTCCATCCTCATGATGCCATCTATTTTGTGAAGTGCACCAGTCCCTCCTGCAGAAAAGCACCCCCACGACATGATGCTGCCACCCCGTGCTTCACGGTTGGGATGGTGTTCTTCCCTCTTTTCTCCCCCTTTTTCCTCCAAACATAACGATGGTCATTATGACCAAACAGTTATATTTTTGCTTCATCAGACCAGAGGACATTCCTCCAAAAAGTACGATCTTTGTCCCCATGTGCAGTTGCAAAACGTAGTCTGGCTTTTTTATGCCGGTTTTGGAACAGTGGCTTCTTCCTCGGTGAGCGGCCTTTCAGGTTATGTCGATATTGGACTCGTATTACTGTGCATATTGATACTTTTGTACCTGTTTCCTCCAGCATCTTCACACGGTCCTTTGCTGTTGTTCTGGGATTGATTTGCACTTTTCGCACCAAAGTACGTTCATCACTAGGAGACAGAACGCATCTCCTTCCTGAGCAGTATGACGGCTGCGTGGTCCCATGGTGTTTATACTTGCGTACTATTGTTTGTACAGAAGAACGTGGTACCTTCAGGCATTTGGAAATTGCTCCCAAGGATGAACCAGACTTGTGGAGGTCTAAAAAAAAAAAAAATTGAGTTCTTGGCTGATTTTCTTTTGATTTTCCCGTGATGTCAAGCAAAGAGGCACTGCAATTGACTCAAATTATGTCAGAAATTACAATCAGAAGCCCATCAGAAGCTTCTAAAGCCATGGCATCATTTTATGGAATTTTCCAAGCTGTTCAAAGGCACAGTCAACTTAGTGTATGTAAACTTCTGACCCACTGGAATTGCGATATAGTGAAATAATCTGTTTCGAAACAATTGTTGGAAAAATGACTTGTCATGCACAAAGTAGATGTCCTAAACGATTTGCTAAAACTGTAGTTTTTTAACAAGAAATTTGTGGAGTGGTTGAAAAACACGTTTTAATGACTCCAACCTAAGTGTATGTAAACTTCCGACTTCAACTGTATGTAGGCAACAGAATACGGAACAGTTTGTGGGTCTTGTCTGTCTCATGTAGCTTCTCTGCTCAAATAGCCAAGTTGTTTGGATTAGCAACCTTTTTTCATGTTGACTGAAAAACCTTGCTCATTTTTAGTGGAAGAGGTGCTTTTGGGACTTCTGCACCCACCGGTACAGTATTACTACAGTATTACTGTAAACAAAGAGGGCTCTGTTCTGTGTGTATGTTTGTGTACAGTGTGTTTAAGAATCAGAAGCCAACTTCTTACCGTGACTGGCTTCACTAATCAGATCTTGGAGCCTAATATGTGGTCTGCCATTCTTATTTAAACGTGGTACGGTCATTGTGAGGTAATTTTTGCTTATGTATACAGAACACTAATAAACATGCATGGAATCATGGGAAAAGACAACCAGGAGAGAGTACTGTGTGTGACAGACAGAGAGAGAGAGAGAGACATAACCTGCGTGTGCCGTTTTGTTCTTTGGTTGCCTAGACACGAGTGTAGCCTGAGGTGCTGATTCTGTCTCTTGCTGAATAACTCTCTCAAGTCCTCTGACTCAATAACAGTTTCTCTTGCTCACAGTGGCACAACCATGTTGACTGTTACCAGAAACTCCCGTCCAAAATAAAGACTGCTTTTCAATAAACAATGTCTTGATAAGCAGTGTTGAATGGGGCATTTAAGCCAGCACACTAGATATCCTAGGTTGTTGTTTTTTGAGGTCGATTTAAGGAATTGTCTTGTGTTCTGATGCTTTTCTACGACAGCACACATTGTCGACAGGACAGAAGGAGAGGTCAGGTGATGTTGCCATCTTCTTGATGCATTCTTTCGCACAAATGCCTCTTCAAGGTCTCTAAATCTAATGATGTGCCTTGGTCACATGCTGTGGCTGGACTTTAGCAAACATACCGACGGCTGTATGTAGGGACACAGTCAGTCTACCCAGGCAGCACCTAGCTGACTAGCATTAACCACCTCTCAATGCTTCTGTCTTCTGCCTAGTGGAGATGTGTACAATACTGAAAGGGAAGCTTAAGCTCAGGTACAGTAGGGAGAGGGAAATAGCCTTTACCTGTGTATATGTATGGTAATTAACCCTACTCCCAGAATGCTGTGTTTCCATTGTGATGGGGAATTTAAAAAAAAAAACTTTGTGTTCTTTTGTCCCTCTCTCTGTTGCAGGTTTGACTCTAGGAGAGCTGTGCAGCAACTGAGGGCATGTGGAGTCCTGGAGACCATCCGCATCAGTGCTGCTGGGTACCCATCAAGGTAAGATTGCTTCTCACACACAGAGCACTACCGTTACACGGGTGGCCATGTTGTCAGCTGTGTGCAATAGATAGTGGAAGCACAGAAATTGATTGTGGTCCTGTGTGGGTTAGTTGGTAGAGCATTGCGCTTTGCAACGCCAAGGGGCGAGGGTTTGATACCCGCTGGGACCATCCATATAAAAAAATTATGCGCGCAAGGCTGTCTGTCACTTTGGATAAAAATGTCTGCTAAATGGCTTATTATTATTATTATTATTATTATTATTATTATATATATTGTAATAGAATGGGATTGTTATGTGACTCCTGGTGATGTAATGGGCATGTCACTTCCGTAATTTGTGCTGCCTGGACGGAGGCTCTTCCTCTGTCTGTTTTTATTGCTCCATCATTGAGCTTTCTCGGTCGTCCTAAGCAGGGAGGAAATTGAATTCCGTCTCCCCTGAGGTACGTGCTTCCCTGAGGGAGAACAGCAGGAGAGCAATTCACCACAGAGCACGAAAACCCTCTTAATAACAATTTGATTCCGTTACACAGCATAAAACAGATTGCACTTTCTCACGCAGTACTTTGTCTTATGCAGTCTTACTGTTTCAAGTCTAGAGGACTGACACTAGTCCTGACCTGCTCATGGTTGCAAACTAAAAAGAAACTAGAGATTAACAATAATCATGCCTTTATGTTGTGTGGAAGTGGTAAGGGCATTTTTTTACAATTTTGTTTTGTTCAAAATAATACAAATGGTTTCCTTTTTCATGGATTAAAATATGCCTGTTTCAGATTTGGGCTGTGTGTGTGTTTTGACTTGCATCTCAGCCAATCCTATGTGATTCCAGGTGGACGTACCCAGACTTCTTCAACAGATACAGAGTCCTCATGAAGAAGTCAGATATGACCGTAGGAGACAAGAAACTGGTGTGTAGGAACCTACTAGAGACCCTGGTCAAGGTAAGAAATATTTCCGCCCTATTTCCGGTTAACTTTTCCGGTATTGAGAGACAACAGGTTTTGAATATATGAACCTGGGGGAAGGGGGATGTAGAAAGGCAGGTCATGAGTTTCAGTCCTAATGGACAAACCCCGTTGTGTTCTCAGTGGAGAATTCAGCATACACAGCCTGAGATGAATCATGTAATTAATACATTATTCAAGGAATATCATTTGAATGCGCCTTGGACAGTATGTCATGGATTCCTTGTGTTTGATAACATCCACTTAACTAGCTGCCTTGATGCTCAGTTGATCGAGCTGAAGTTCCATTTAACTGAATGAATGAATGACTGGTCCCTCACCAGGACCCAGACAAGTTCCAGTTTGGTAAGACCAAGATCTTCTTTCGGGCGGGCCAAGTGGCCTACCTGGAGAAGCTGAGGGCAGACAAGTTCCGCTCCGCCTGCATCAAGATCCAGAAGACAGTGCGACGCTGGCTACAGATGGTCCGCTACAAGAAGATACGCAAGTCTGCCATCACCTTGCAGAGATTTGGCCGCGGTTACATGGCCCGCAGGTGAGAGGAGAAGCACAACGTTCTGCTAGACTAACAAAGTAGCTGGTCAATTCAGAATTCTTCCCACGAGGGAACTTCTTGATAAATCACACTACAAGGGTCGTGAACAAGTTTAAAAAAATGTTTTAATCAATATCGGTGCCAGTGTTGTAACTACTTTCCGTGTCCTCCTCCTTTTGCTGTCTTTCTCAGGTATGCGGAGCGGCTGCGTCTAACCCGCGCTGCTGTTATCTGTCAGAAGCAGTATCGTATGGTCCGAGAGCGGACGGCCTATCTGAGGGTGAGACAGGCTGTTGTCACCATCCAGGCCTTTACCAGGGGCATGTTCACCCGCAGGATCTTCCAGGAGGTACTACAACCACAACACTCTACCTGTTATGTCACTGGTTTACCTTTGACCTTTTTTATCCTGGATTTTGTATACACTCTCACTTGTTCCCAATCCCGCACTGTATTCATGTTGAAGATATCCGTGGTTAGATCTCTCTTAGATCTCTATCAGGAGTAAAGAGTACCCTGGGAAGATGCCTCAGTCTTGGACTTGTTGTCCTGTTTGTGTGAGTGGAAAATTGGAGACAAAGTGCTCGGATTTGAAATGGAATGTGATCAGGCGGGCCTCGCATAAATGCTGCCTGCTATTGCGCGTTCTCGGATACTCTAGATTCCCTTTGGATTTAGTACTCTAGAATATCCCCCTACTGGGAAATCTAGTTAACTGCATATTTCTCATCACATTGTACAGTATAATAAATGGTTCCTTGTCCCTGATCTCTACCGCCCCTCTCCCCCCACCCCAGTTCCTTCTGCATCACAAAGCCATGATCATCCAGAAGCATGTCCGAGGCTGGCTCACCAGGAGGAAGTTCAAGGTGGCACGGAACGCCGCCATCACCATCCAGTGTGCCTACCGCCGCATGCGAGCCAAGCGGGAGCTGAAACAGCTGAAGATTGAGGCGAGGTCCGCTCAACATCTGAAGAAGCTCAACACGGGCATGGAGAACAAGATCGTCCAACTGCAGAGGAAGATGGATGACCAGGTACAGTCAATGATGTATGGTTCTGACCCAGGCAACTTTTTATAGGAGTACACTGACCTGTAACGCTAGTAGCCTACAATGAGTGCCATAATACAAAGACGGGTCAATGAAAGGTCAATATTTCCCTTTGCAATCATTTTGGCACAGAAGGTTTTTTGGCTAGTCTAGACTGCAAGTTATGTTAAAAAGGGATTGATTTGAAAGTGATGTGACGTCCCATAGCAGTAACAGAGCTCTCTCTCTCCTGTCCCACTGTTTAGACCAAAGATCTGAAGACTCAGAATGAGCAACTGGTGGTGGCCAAAGCCTCCCTGGGCTCAGAGGTGAACAAGCTGCAGAAGGAGCTGGAGACCATGCGCAGTCGTCAGGGAGACGGCAGTCAGCTGACCTCTCTGAAGGATGAGCTGGAGAAGCTGAGGGCGGAGCTCCAGGAAGCACATGCCCGCAGGAAGAAGCTGGAGGAGGAGCACAGCAACGAGAAGATGAGATTTGAACAGGTGAGCTGTCAATCACTGAAGAGGAGAAGTTCATTTTCCTTTACCTTGTATGTTCTCCAAAGCCCTAATGTTGACAGAATAAAACTTTCTGTTTGAAACCCGTGGGTGAAAACAGTCATCAGTTGCCCGAGTAACTACAGAAGATGCTGGTAGCAGCGGTTTTACTGAATTTTTGTTCTTTAGAGTCAAGTTACTGAACATCTGATTCTCCAACAATCTCAATGTGGATTTAACTGTATGTGTCAGTGGTCTTCTACTGACCTGAAAGTGATATCATGCATAAATTTTTGTATTGTTTTGACCACCTGACTTAATCTGACTTAAAGATCATTGTTAAGTAGATTGGCCTCAGGCTTTCTCAGTGGTAATAGACACCCATCTTTGGCCCTTTTGATTCAGTTTGTAACAATGCAAGAATTGTCCCTGGCTCTCTAGCTCCGTCTGACATCACTATGAGAGCCTCACACGTAGGATCGACAGATTTATAGTCACTTAAAGAGAAACCGGGAAACAAAACAACTAAATAGACCTTTTGCTCACTTGTAGAGAGTAAGTAGCATCTATCGTCTGAAGTAGAAAATTGAAATCGATAAAAGAAAATGCATTGCTCTTGAACGGCCACCATGCTCTTTCTGATGTCTCTATTGCTTTCATTAATGCTCTTGTTCTTTTTCCTTAGAGAGTGGAGGAGCTGGAGAGGGAGAATTCCCTGCTGAAGAGTGAAAAGGAGAAGATGAACCAAAGGATTCTGCACCACTCCAAGAGCACAGAAGGTAAATGCTTTTTAGATCTCATACACCACTAAGACGTAAACGATAGCACTATTACAGTGATATATGAGTGGTTGAAGGTGAAACTGTAGTCACAGTGAGCCCTGCATTCTGCCTGACCTGAGGGGAGGGACGGCTTGTTTCCCCACACAAAAGGGGTTTCTGTGGAAGTAGGACAAGAGGCAGAAACCGCATCAAGTTACACGGCAGCAGTAATGTGAGACTTTTTTTTATATATATAAACCTGAGACTGAAATCAGCCCTTGTTTAGCACTGGGTTCACGTGGAAAAGTATTCGTTTTGGAATATGTACCTTTTATGTGAATCAATCAATTTGTTAAATCCATTCTTCAATGGACTTCTCTTTGTCAATAAGAAGTCACTTCTAGTTTACATCATCACCTCTGAACATGACCACTGCCTTTATACCATGTGCAGTACTTCAAACGGGATGCTTCATCACCGAGCAGTTAAAAGGAAATCATTTTACATAATATGACACCAGCCATGACCCACATCTGACTTACTGAATACCGTATCCACTCTTTTCTGGTGAAAATGTCAGTAGTTATTGAAGAGTTGTATTGGCCAAATCTGCTCTCTTTATCCGCAGTGTTACTGTAGGGTTCTCTCGGGGCCCCTTGGGATGAGCGATATCACAATGTACTGTAACATTACTGTGTTTTTCTTTTCTACTGCCGGTTAGAGCAGCATGTTGTCCAGGCTGGGGTAATAACCCATGTTTATGGAGCTAGGGATATTACAGACCAGAGAGCCCCTGTTATTTATCTATTACATTATTACAGTAGCAACATACTATGATCCCAGTGGTGCTGCCTTCATATTCATTCCCTTGTAATAACAGAGTATGACATGGTCCTCCTAGGATCCGTGGGCATGAGAAGAGACAATAAACGAGTTATCAGGCAACTTTCATGTTTTCATCCTCCCTAGGACCAGTTTTTCCAACGGTTTCTTTTTAAACCATACAACCTGATGAAAAAACAATTACAAATCTGGGGGCCTCCTGAGTGGCGCTGCATCGCAGTGCTAGCTGTGCCACTAGAGATCCTGGTTTGAGTCCAGGCTCTGTCACAGCCGGCCGTGACCAGGAGACCCATGGGGCGGGGCACAATTGCCCCAGTGTCGTACGGGGTAGGGGAGGGTTTTTGCCGGACAGGGATGTTCTTGTCCCATCGTGCGCTAGCGACTCCTGTGGCGGGCGGGCGCAATGCACGCTGACACAGTCGCCAGGTGCACAGTGTTTCCTCCGACACATTGATGCGGCTGGCTTCCGGGTTAAGCGGGCATTGTGTCAAGAAGCAGTGCGGTTTGGTTGGGTTGTGTTTCGGAGGACGCACTTCTCTCGACCTTCGCCTCTCCAGAGTCCGTACTGGAGTTGCAGCGTTGGGACAAGACTAACTACCAATTGGATACCACGAAATTGGGGAGAAAAAAAGGGGTAAAATTGAAATAAATAAAAAAGATAAAATCTGGTCCCATAGCCTAAATAAAATGTATGTATTATTTGTCATAACCAGAGTTTTACCTGGTGTGGTTAGCCTACCAGATCATGAAAAACTATCCCCCCCATCACTCACCTCTAAAATAACCATAAAATATTACAAATGAAAAAATATATTATATTTGTATGAATTACTATCTCAAAATTTTGACTTGCGTAGTTTCACTTGTTTATCTCAATTTTTTTTACTTACATATCTAACCATTTTGGGACCGTAGGCCTATCAAAAAATATATACCGTGCCTTCGGAAAGTACCCCTCAACTTTTTCCACATTCTATTACGTTACGGACTTATTCTAAAAGGGATTCATTTAAAAAAATATATATATCCTCAGCAATCTACACACAATACCCCATAATGACAAAGCGAAAACAAGTTTTTAGAAATGATTGCAAATCAATTAAAAATAAACAGAAATACCTTGTTTACATAAGTATTCAGACCCTTTGCTATGAGACTCGAAATTGAGCTCAGGCGCATCCTGTTTCCATTGATCATCATTGATGTTTCTACAACTTGATTGAAGTCCACCTGTGGTAAATTCGATAGATTAGACATGATTTGGAAAGGCACACACCTGTCTACACAAGGTCCCACAGTTGACAGTGCATGTCAGAGCAAAAACCAAGCCATGAGGTCGAACAAATTGTCCGTAGAGATCCGAGACAGGTTTGTGTCGAGGTACAGATCTGGGGAAGGGTACAAAACATTTCTGCAGCATTGAAGGTCCGCAAGAACATAATGCCCCCCATCATTCTTAAATGGAAGGCGTTTGGAACCACCAAGACACTTCCTAGAGCTGGCCGCCCGGCCAAACTGAACAATCGGGGGAGAAGGACCCGATGGTTACTCTGACAGAGCTCTATAATTCCTCTGTGGAGATGGGAGAACCTTCCAGAAGGACAACCATCTCTGCAGCACTCCACCAATCAGGCCTTTATGGTAGAGTGGCCACGGAAGCCACTCTTTAGTAAAAGGCCTGCTTGGAGTTTGCCAAAATGCACCTAAAGGACACTCATAGTATGAGAAACAAGATTCTCTGGTCTGATGAAACCAAGATTGAACTCTTTGGCCAGGAAACCTGGCACCATCCCTACGGTGAAGCATGGTGGTGGCAGCATCATGCTGTGGGGATGTTTTTCAGGGACAGGGAGACTAGGCAGGATCGAGGGGAAGATGAATGGAGCAAAGTACAGCAAGGTCCTTGATGAGAACCTGCTCAGGACCTCAGACTGGGTGTAAGGTTCAAACTTCCAGCAGGACAACGACCTTAAGCACACAGCCAAGACAACGCAGGAGTGACTTCGGGACAATTCTCTGAGACCTGAAAATAGGTGTGCAGCAACTCACCCCATCCAACCTGACAGAGCTTGAGAGGATCTGCAGAGAAGAATGCGAGAAACTCCCCAAATAAAGATGTGCCAAACTTGTAGCATCATACCCAAGAAGACTCGAGGCTGTAATCACTGCCAAATGTGCTTCAACAAAGTACTGACTAAAGGGTCTGAATACTTATGTAAATGTGTTATTTCCGTTTTAGCAAGGGAGAAAAAACGATTTAATCAATTTTAGAAGAAGTGTTGTAGTGACTGTAAGTGACTGTAACCTAACAAAATGTGGATAAAGTCAAGGGGTCTGAATACTTTCGTGTGTGTGTGTATATATACAGTGGGGCAAAAAAGTATTTAGTCAGCCACCAATTGTGCAAGTTCTCCCACTTAAAAAGATGAGAGAGGCCTGTAATTTTCATCATAGGTACACTTCAACTATGACAGACAGAATGAGAAAAAAAATACAGAAAATCACATTGTAGGATTTTTTTATGAATTTATTTAAAAATTATGGTGGAAAATAAGTATTTGGTCACCTACAAACAAGCAAGATTTCTGGCTCTCACAGACCTGTAACTTCTTCTTTGAGGCTCCTCTGTCCTCCACTCGTTACCTGTATTAATGGCACCTGTTTGAACTTGTTATCAGTATAAAAGACACCTGTCCACAACCTCAAACAGTCACACTCCAAACTCCACTATGGCCAAGACCAAAGAGCTGTCAAAGGACACCAGAAACAACATTGTAGACCTGCACCAGGCTGGGAAGACTGAATCTGCAATAGGTAAGCAGCTTGGTTTGAAGAAATCAACTGTGGGAGCAAATGTTAGGAAATGGAAGACATACAAGACCACTGATAATCTCCCTCGATCTGGGGCTCCACGCAAGATCTCACCCCGTGGGGTCAAAATGATCACAAGAACGGTGAGCAAAAATCCCAGAACCACACGGGGGGGACCTAGTGAATGACCTGCAGAGAGCTGGGACCAAAGTAACAAAGCCTACCATCAGTAACACACTACGCCGCCAGGGACTCAAATCCTGCAGTGCCAGACGTGTCCCCCTGCTTAAGCCAGTACATGTCCAGGCCCGTCTGAAGTTTGCTAGAGAGCATTTGGATGATCCAGAAGAAGATTGGGAGAATGTCATATGGTCAGATGAAACCAAAATGTAACTTTTTGGTAAAAACTCAACTCGTCGTGTTTGGAGGACAAAGAATGCTGAGTTGCATCCAAAGAACACCATACCTACTATGAAGCATGGGGGTGGAAACATCATGCTTTGGGGCTGTTTTTCTGCAAAGGGACCAGGACGACTGATCCGTGTAAAGGAAAGAATGAATGGGGCCATGTATCGTGAGATTTTGAGTGAAAACCTCCTTCCATCAGCAAGGGCAGTGAAGATAAAACGTGGCTGGGTCTTTCAGCATGACAATGATCCCAAACACACCCGGGCAACGAAGGAGTGGCTTCGTAAGAAGCATTTCAAGGTCCTGGAGTGGCCTAGCCAGTCTCCAGATCTCAACCCCATAGAAAATCTTTGGAGGGAGTTGAAAGTCCGTGTTGCCCAGCAACATCCCCAAAACATCACTGCTCTAGAGGAGATCTGCATGATCAACTTTTGTTATTGACCAAATACTTATTTTCCACCATAATTTGCAAATAAATTCATAAAAAATCCTGCAGTGTGATTTTCGGAATTTTTTTTCTCATTTTGTCTGTCTTAGTTGAAGTGTACCTATGATGAAAATTACAGGCCTCTCATCTTTTTAAGTGGGAGAACTTGCACAATTGGTGGCTGATTAAATACTTTTTTGCCCCACTGTGTATGTATGTATGTATGTATGTATGTACATACATACATACACACACACACACACACACACACACACACACACACACACACACACACACACATATGTGTGTATATATATACAGTGGGGCAACTGTGTGTGTGTGTGTGTATATATATATATATATATATATATATATATATATATATATATATATATATATTACATTACACACACTGCGCAAATGGGCTTCCATTGTTTTTCTTGGCTCAGTGCAGCCGGCAGGCAGCGACTACTGTGACAATTTCAGAGTGTAACAGGGTGTTAACTGCAATTTCAGTTGTTCGGTTCTAAATATCAGAGTAAGAACTCAATGTACACTATGAAAGCTTAAACCAAGTTTATTCACCCCAAAGCATCGAACAGGTAAACATGGTTCCACCAGTGGTGGTATATACACCCCAGTTTGGGTTGGAATCTCCTTCTCTTTAAACATTACATCTCTGTCGCTAGGCAGGAAATTAAGTGACGCGTGCAATAAACTGTTCCTTCTCCCTTAACGTGACCTGACCTCAGCCCCCTTTCTCACTAATCCACAGCTCTCCACCCTTATCAGTGCCTGCCAAGATGTGATTGTTTTTCCTTTACTCAGTACATTCCAAGCTTAATTGTCTCCACCATATACATTCCTCCTACAGATAAGCATTAACTTCTGGTGTAGACCCTAGACTATGGCACCCCTCATGTCTCAATATTTGAAGTTTAGAAATCTAAACCCATCACAGGTAAAAACTCAATAAAACACATCTCAAATATAAGTCTATACATTTCAGCTGTTTCGAAAACATTGCTCTGTAGGAGTGTTAAGCTCAACGAGGTCAACTGCCCTGCTCGGAGGGGGGCGAGTGTAGTGCGTGAAAACTGTCATCTCTTTTCTAGTGTAAAACCAGATGTAATGCTCCAGGCGTGATCATTTCGCAAGTTTACATGACAGTATTGTCTCTCAAAAATCTATGCCTCTCGAAAACCTCTCAAGAATGTCCCTATGCTATCGGCAATGTGAAAACGGTCCAAGATAGAAAAGTTATTTGGAATCATGACAATACAATAACCTATCCCTCAAATGAACATATGAAATGGTGCTATTCCAAGTAACTTAATAAAATCAACATGACATCAAAGACTAGCAATAGATATTCAGTACCTGTAATGGAGAATACTGTATGTAACTTAATGATGGCTTGTTTTCTAGTCACTCAAATGAAGGCTCATCTATAGGAGAGTAATTGAGTAATAGTAAAAGTGGAGACTCGTGAAAGTGATTTGATGTGGACTGGTCGTGTGTGTGTTTCAGACCAGGAGAGCAGTGCATCCCAGAGTGTGGGTCGGGTCCAGGCAGAGCTGGATGAGGAGAGGCAGCGCTACCAGAACCTGCTCAGGGAGTTCTCCAGACTGGAGCAGAGATATGACAACCTACAGGAGGCCAAGGTGCGTGTGTGTATTTGTGTGTGCACATTTGCATGTAGGTGTCCTATGCCAAGCCAGATGTCCAATGGTTCCCTGTCTCCTCTTACCCTTCAGTTTCAGCCTGGCCACAGGAGGAACAATTCTAACCAGAGCAGCCTGGAGTCTGACTCCAATTATCCCTCCATTTCTACCTCGGAGGTGGGAGACACTGACGATGCCATCCAACTCGTAGAGGTAAGTAAGACCTCCTTAACCAGGATTAACCCATTTTATACAGTCTTATACATTCTAATGCAGGCTTACTGTACATAGTTGCTTGGGCTAGGTTTTCACCTGACATTGTTCCCCTGTAGGAGATGGGAGTGGAGAAGGCAGCAATGGACATCGGTGTATTCATGAAGCTGCAGAAGCGTGTTAGGGAGCTGGAACAGGAGAGGAAGAGACTGCAAGTCAACCTGGAAAAGATGGAGGACCAGTCTAAGCGCAAGGTGGGCCCATGTCTCAGTCTAGTGATATGCTCTTGCTTGTTTTTCTATACTTCTAAAATACTTACACAGAAGTTTCTCCCGTTACTCTTTGTCTTGAATACCTTTAAGTTTAATATCCTCAATATTTACTATTAGCCATCTCTCTTAGGGCATTGAGCCAAAGACGACATCAGAGCAAGAGAATGCGGATCTGGCCTACAACAGTCTCAAGGTACAGATCCATCCACCCCCACACAGATACACCAATTAACATGCATACACACAGACAACCACAGTGTACAGTACTATTCAGCAGTGGGATGTCTCTATTTATCGTGTTTCATTTCTTCTTCACTCTGGATGTTCTGGTGTCTTTGGTCTTCCTGCCCTCAGCTTCTCAAGCATATTCAAAAAATGAAATTGTATGTTTACAGGTCGCCACAGAAAGGTAGAGGATCTGATTCATGTTAATTTTGTAGCAACACATTTCCACTGGAATAATAATTGTAATATCCATGACACACAGTTGAAAACAAAAAAACTAAAATATAGCTGCGAGCAGCAATGAATGGGGTTCACAGGGTGAGAGAAAGGACGCACGGGCAGTTGGATGACAAAGCAAAGGTTCATTAGAGGAATATGTTTAAAGTATTTTTTAGCTTATCTGCTCATGTAGATCTATAGGTACAGTGCGGCCATATTTGAATGCAGCAAAAAAAATATGGTTCATGAGAAGTATTTTTTGCATATTAGCCTATGTGCTAATAGTAACAAGAATATGGCAGTTGTTGTACAACTACTAATATGTCTACAACTAATAAAAATGACTTCCAACTACAACTAATAAAACGAAGAACCTAATAATATAGACAGTGCATTCGGAAACTATTCAGACCCCTTGACTTTTTCCACATTTTGTTATATTACAGCATTATTCTAAATGTGTTTTTTTTATCATCAATCAACACACAATACCCCATAATGACAAAGCGAAAACATTTTTTTTTTTTTTATGTTTGCAAATGTATTACAGATAAATAAAAAAAAAGATACCTTGTTTGCATGAGTATTCAGACCCTTTGCTATGACACTCAAAATTTTGCTCAGGTGCAACCTGTTTCCATTGATCATCCTTGATGTTTCTATGACTAGATTGGAGTCCACCTGTGGTAAATTCAATTGATTGTACATGATTTGGAAAGGCACACACCTGTCTATATAATGTCCCACAGTTGACAGTGCATGTCAGAGCAAAAACCAAGCTATGAGGTTGAAGGAATTGTCCGTAGAGATCCGAGACAGGATTATGTCGAGGCACAGATCTGGGGAAGGGTACCAAAACATTTCTGAAGCATTGAAGGTCCCCAAGAACACAGTGGCCTCTATCAATTAAATGGAAGAAATTTGGAACCACCAAGACTCTTCCTAGAGCTGTCCGCCGGGCCAAACTGAGCAATCGGGGGAGAAGGTCCTTGGTCAGAGAGGTGGCCAAAAACCTGATCGTCACTCTGACAGAGTTCCTCTGTGGAGAAGGTAGAACCTTCCAGAAGGACAACCATCTCTGCAGCACCAATCAGGCCTTTATGGTAGAGTGGCCAGGCGGAAGCCAATCCTCAGTAAAAGGCACATGACAGCCCGCTTGGAGTTTGCCAAAAGGCACCGAAAGAACTCTGACAATGAGAAACCAGATTCTTTGGTCTGATGGAACCAAGATTTAACTATTTTTCCTGAATGCAAAGCGTCACGTTTGGAGGAAACCTGGCACCATCCATACGGTGAATCATGGTGGTGGCAGCATCATGCTGAGGGATGTTTTTCAGCGGCAGGGACTTTGGGACTAGTCAGGATCGAGGGAAAGATGAACAGAGTACAGAGAGAGCCTTGATGAAAAAGGTTAACCTTCCAACAAGACAACTCTAAGCACACAGTCAAGACAAACCAGGAGTTGCTTCAGGACAATGTCCTTGAGTGGCCCAGCCAGAGCCCGGACTTGAACCTGATCTAACATCTCTGAAGAGACCTGAAAATAGCTGTGCAGCGACGCTCTCCTCTCAACCTGATCGAGCTTGAGAGGATCTGCAGAAAAGAATGGGAGAAACTCCTCAAATACAGGTGTGCCAAGCTTGTAGCATCATACCCAAGAAGACCCGAGGCTGTAATCATTGCCAAATGTGCTTCAACAAAGTACTGAGTAAAGGGTCTGAATACTTATGTCAAATCAAATGTATTTATATAGCCCTTTTTACATCAGCTTATATATCAAAGTGCTGTACAGAAACCCAGCCTAAAACCCCAAACGGCAAGCAATGCCGATGTAGAAGCACAGTGGCTAGGAAAAACTCCCTAGAAAGGCCAAAACCTTTCTAGGGAGATTATTACAGAACATGGCCAAGATGTTCAAATGTTCATAAATAACCAGCATGGTCAAATAATAATAATCACAATAGTTGTCGAGGGTGCAACAAGTCAGCACCTCAGGAGTAAATGTCAGTTGGCTTTTCATAGCCGATCATTGAGAGTATCTCTACCGCTCCTGCTGTCTCTAGAGAGTTGAAAACAGCAGGTCTCTGGGACAGGTAGCACGTCCGGTGAACAGGTCAGGGTTCCATATCGGCAGGCAGAACAGTTGAAACTGGAGCAGCAGCATGGCCAGGTGGACTGGGGACCGCAAGGAGTCATCATGCCAGGTAGTCCTGAGGCATGGTCCTAGAGCTCAGGTCCTCCAAGAGAGAGAAAGAAAGAAAGAGAGAATTAGAGAGAGCATACTTAAATTCCCACAGGACACCAGATAAGACAGGAGAAATACTCCAGATATAACAGACTGACCCTAGCCCCCCGACACAAACTACTGCAGCATAAATACCGGAGGCTGAGACAGGAGGGGTCAGGAGACACTGTGGCCCCATCCGATGATACCCCCGGACAGGGCCAAACACGCAGGATATAACCCCAGCCACTTTGCCAAAGCACAGCCCCCACACCACTAGAGGGATATCTTCAACCACCAACTTACCATCCTGAGACAAGGCCGAGTATAGCCCACAAAGATCTCCGCCACGGCAGAACCCAAGGGGTTGTAAATGTGATATATCAATTTTTTTTAATGTTATTTTATAAAACCTGTTTTTGCTTTGTCATTGTGGGGTATTGTGTGTAGATAGGGGGGGAAACAATTTAATCAATTTTAGTGGATAGTGGAACCAGCGCGCCTGACACTGATGATCATACCACGCTCAGTCGCTTAGTTCAGTTGAACAGTAACTGAATGCCTCAATGCCCGTCTGCCTGCTTTATATAGCAAGCCACGGCCATGTGACTCCTGTCTGTAGGAGCGATCCATTTTTGTCGACGGGATGGTGTAACTAATAAACTGGCCAATGAGTGTATGTCTAATTTGGGTCTAAGGAGTTTCCAATTTTATGAAGAGGGGTCACTCGTGAAATTTGGAGTGAATCTGACTTGTATTTCATGAAGATTTGTTTTATTATTATTTTAACCAGCCTTACATATTCAAAGTGAATTGTTAATAGTTTTCTTATTCTTTAAGATATCAATGCCAAACTTAATATGGTTCATCATGGTAATGTCTTTGACCCTAACAAGTTTCAAGTTGATATGCCATTGTGGGGTGGATTTACAAAGGATTTGAATGGACATGTGAAATCACATTTCCTGATTTGTCAATACCTCAGTCTTCTCTTAACCAATCCCTTTTCTCAAACTAAGTTAATACCATGAGCCTACATACCGCACTTGGTGTTATTTGGACTTATGGTTCATGAGAATAATTTTCCAAGATGGAGGAGAATTTCTTCTGTATGAGGGAAAACACCTACATACAAACTTTTCAGTCACTAGGTCAAACGGAGCGGTGGAAAGTGGTAAAAAGTGGAAAGAGGTCAAAGGTGAGACTGTTAATAACAGCGATAGGCCAATTTGTGGGTGCCATTATTTTTTACCAAGTTACTCATTGGCTCTGTGCGCCAAATTTTTCAAAAGTTACCAATCTATGCTTGAGTTATTTGACCATGTAGAACATGTAAAAATAAGAATTAAGACAATAACAATAGGTATTCACAGATTTGCTGTGAACCCCTAAAAACAGATTTCTGCTCATTTGCCGATCTCTATGGGCTTGCTTCTTGCACCTTGGGTAATAGGATGGAATCAATATCATGCCAAATATATTCACAAATGTAAATCACCATCCACAAACACGTTTTGATTCATAACTGCAGATGTGCAGGTCTTTTCCATGGGCCGTAAGTAAAATAACTGCCATAACTTTTTGTGTTTATCGTGCGTAGAAAACGATTTGTAGTCGTAGAAACAAAGTTTATCGCATTGATGCTGTTGACCCGGATCACTGGTTGCTGCAGAAAAAGACGAGGTCAAAGGGGGTGAGTGTAACCGGTGTGAAATGGCTAGCTAGTTAGCGGTGTGCGCTTTTAACATTTCATTCTGTGACGTCACTCGCTCTGAGACTTTGAAGTAGTTGGTTCCCTTGCCCTGCAAGGGCCGCGGCTTTTGTGGAGCGATGGGTAACGATACTTCGAGGGTTACTGTTGTCAACGTGTCCAGAGGGTCCCTGGTTCAAGCCCAGGTTGGGACGAGGAGAGGGACGGAAACAATACTGTAATAAAGTCTGATCCCATATCCTACACCTCCCCTCTACCTTTTGCATGCCTGTCCTGGGGAAACGGTTAGAGGCTTCAGGAATACTAATGTCTCCTTAATGCTCATTGTCTGTGCAACATGAGGCAGCGGATGGATTATAATCACTTACAATGTATGACATAGCACCACTAAATGTGAAGGATATCACACTGGCCAGCTAATTCAACTATTTGGGTTCTTCCTTACATTGAGCCTTGGCATTTCATTACTTTTATTACCAACGATTACCAAAATTAAATGTTAGATTGCCGATAAATCTCTTTGAACTTTGGCCTTGTTTTTCCACAGAGACAGGAGCTGGAATCTGAGAACAAGAAGCTGAAGAATGACCTAAACGAGCTGAGGAAGGCCATCGCTGACCGCGCCTCCAAGAACAGCTCCTCCAATGAGCTTCAGGACGGCTACAACCTGTTGCTGGGCCAGCTCAAGGCAGCCAATGAGGAGCTGGATGTGCGTAAGGAGGAGGTCCTTATCCTCAGGAGTCAGATTGTCACTGCAGCCCAGCAGAAAGAGAAGGACACAACCAATCACATTGTAAGTCACCAAACTGGGAGCTGAAAGTTGACATGGCTTCATTTGTCCAATGGGAAGTGTTTATTGTCCAGTTTATATGGCCCTATTGGTTAATCAAAAGGTCATCTACACATTAAACTGGTACCAAGAACCTTCAAATTAGTCTTGTGAGGCTTGCGTTCCAGGGCAAAACAGAGAACACCATGTTCATGAGTCTCAGCATGTCATGCATATCTATAGTTTAAGCAGATGGATTTTGATGGGGATGTTTTTATGTTAATTAGATTTCCACTGGGGCTATAGGCCAAGGGTTGAAAGAATGTTCCACAGCTTGTCTCCACGACTTCACAGCAAGTTGTTAGTGGCCCTAGTTATCCGAATTGCCCATATATATATTTATTTATTTATTTATTTATTTATTTATTTATAGCAAAGAAGCAATAAAATAGCCTTTTATCGAACCAGGAAGTCATTTGTTCGAATGATGAGATTACTACAGCTTCGATGGTGCTTTGCATCTGGAAGGCAGGTACAGTATGGGGAGGCGTGTCTAAGCTTAATATAGTAACGATAGCAGAACTAAGGATACACAACTGCAATGCACACAACAGCACTATATGAAATTATGCCAATATAAAAACATTATCTAGCAGGCGCCTGTTCTCTTGGCCCCAGGCATATTTTTTTCTTCTCGAGTGGATGGTCAGGGTGCCGGAACATAATTACAAATCATTTGTGGACTACACATTGACCGCAAGATGCACAAACCGATATATTTGACTAAAACCATAATAATTTCACACCTTGCTTACATTTGTATACAAGAGTGTACGATCACATGAAGTATCTTTCTATTCTGCATGGGAATACTTTCCAAAATGTAAATTACTTGGAGCTGATTTGTTGGTGTTTTTACAGTCTTTTATGTCCAACCATAAAACATACAAATAAATAAAATAAAAATGTTTTGGTTAGCAGATGTTATTGCGAGTGTAGCGAAATGCTTGTGCTTCTAGTTCTTGACAGTGCAGTAATATTTACCAAGTAATCTAATAATTCCCCAACAACTACCTGAGGGTAAAATCTGGAAAATAACAATACCTAGCTTTTTGATCTACAGAACTCATTTGGAAGCTGTTTCCGTAACGTGACAAAGAAAAATCCTGAACGTTCGTTTAAGGATCGCTGATATACTTTTCTTGTTTGTGACTCATGTGGGTTGAAGGTCAACAGGATTATTATCATTATGCAGCGCAATTGAGTCAAGCCAGCCAGTGATGGAAAAGCACGTGATAGTCTTGCACTGTATGCTATGGATTCCAGTGACCTGTATCTTACCCAAACAAAACACTGGAATATTTAATCAAATGTTTCCAGTTGGATTTAGACAGAGGTTCAGGCAGACAAGCATGTAACTGGAGAGGTCTCATTATGAGACATATGAGAGAGACTGGCCTCCGTGCCTGACCTCCAACTGGAACTGAGAATGACAGAGTCTGACAGATCAGCCCTTACACTGCAAAAATCCAGCGCGGCATTCACCTGTAGTTATGTCCTCCTGAAGAGAGTTCCGAATATGATCCCCACTGCTGTTAAACACCGTGGGTAGCCAGGCGTTTGGTATGAGAAGGGAGTGCCTCAGGACAGGAGAGCAGAGAGAGAGCATGGTGTGCGGGAGGCAGCAGAACAGACAGCTCTCATTCACTCAGGCGTTTCCACTTCTACCCCCTCACACCTCTTCCCCCCCCCCCCCCTCACATCTAGGTAATATTTCAGATACTCCTGAGCTGCACTCTCCCAGTCCCACCTGCTAGGCTAGTGGAGGATATGCCTTGCGTGTCATACTCCTTAGAAGGGTGGTGATTATGACTCCACTGAGATGGCCTGTCGCTCTGATTCTTCCTTTCCCAACTGTTGAAGCTGATTAGTTCAGGTGCAGATATTAGAGAGGCGCTGGCCTGTAATATGGAAGTATGTTGAGGGCAGCTCTACTACAATATGGCCTATGACTCAGGTTTATGAGTGTGTGTTAAACACGGACTAGTTTTGACCTAAAGAGGGAAAGAGACAAGTCGGATGAATGTCATTACCTTATAAAGCAGTCCCACGGGTTTTACTACCTCTTCAAGGGCATCATAAATTGACCTCCATGCCCCCCTCTCTCCATAGGAAACCAATAACTTGCCTGAATGGACCAACAGCAAGAAGCCCATAGACAAGGAGGAGGCTCTGAGGTCCTATCATGGACTCTGTGAGTCTAAGAAGTAAGTGTCTTTACCTTATATTGGAAGTACAGTAATCCCCACAGGCCAGTGTGTGTTCCGTCTTTTTTTGTGTTTTTTTTGTCATACCCACTGGCGCACAGAATGTTTTTCAATGTAAATATCACATTTATACTTCTGGATTGACAGGGTGAAATGGAAATGAGGATGGTTATCATTCCATGTGACTACATCAAACTGTTGCCAGTGCTACTATTGTTTTGTCCAACTAGAAATTGCCTAGAGACCTCCACTACTGTACTTCTATGTCCGGCGCTTAGTCCAACAGACACAGTGTAGCTACAGTATGCTCAAGGTGACAGACCACATCAGATCACCTTTCTAATCGAAAATGTCCCAATCACTTTGACGGTATAATGACATATTAATGGAAAACTGCCCTGCTTTTGATTCCACCCTTATTTATTTATTTTACCTTTATTTAACTAGGCAAGTCAGTTAAGAACAAATTCTTATTTTCAATGACGGCCTAGGAACAGTGGGTTAGTTAACCCACTGTTCTAGGCCGTCATTGAAAATAAGAATCTGTTCAGGGGCAGAACGACAGATTTGTACCTTGTCAGCTCAGGGATTCGAACTTGCAACCTTTCGGTTACTAGTCCAACGCTCTAACCACTAGGCTACCCTGCCGCCCCTATTGAAATTGACACAGTAAAATCTTTCCTATGCCATCTACCTTCATGGCCCTCTGTCATCATCAATAACAGAACCCTCAGACAGTCAGTGAGTGACGGGACTTAGATAGCACTCAGATTGCCAGGGAGGAAAGACATTTGTGCTGCTCATAATGAGCCACTCGAAGCACACCGATTTATCTCGATCCAAAGCAATCTTCCTTTGACCCGCGATCTATTCCTGTTTTTTTTTTTTTTATATCTTTCATTCTGTGTCCCGGCCCGGTTTGAGAGACCTAGCCAAAATGCCAGGGTGATTTGAACACCTCTGTTGTGTCTGCAGAGCAGAACCTTTGAACCCGGAGCTATTTGTTAGACGTCCTCATTATGGCAGAATGCAGATAGATGGCAGTAATGAGAGGCAGATGCTGATATAAGGACACTCTCTCACCGTTATCGGGTTTTAAAAGGGTGATGTTAGTGTCTGTCTATCTGTCTGTTGTGTGAGAGCTTCTTCCTATGTCAGCTATAGGATTTTAACTGAATCTCTGGTTCTGCTCTACCTCTCTGTGGTGCTAACTCATATTGCTCTGTTCTGTTTTCTCCTGTCCATTTTTGTTTCACTTCCTCCTGTCACGCCTTTCTTCTTGGCATCTCTCTCTCTTTTCCTCTATCTCTCCGTCTCGCTATCTCTATCTCTCCTGGCTTGCCGCCGGCAGCAAAGCTTCTGACTGGGGTTATTTGAATGAAGATGGCGAGCTGGGCCTGGCATACCAGGGTCTAAAGCAAGTGGCCAGGTTACCTTCTGCTTTCCTTCTCTACTTACTGCCTTCCTGTTTTATCCTCTCCCCCGTTCCTATGCCTAAAAGAGGCACAAACTGTGGGGGTTAAGATGCGAGTTAATGAGCTATGAAACCATACTTAATACAGTAAGTCTCCACACTATGGTACCGCAATGCTACAAGTTAGACGTTTGGTAAGGTTCAGTCAGCTTCAGGCTTATTGTAACCATCCCCTCTCTCCTCCTTCCTGTCTCCCCCTCTCCTCCTTTCCCCCAGGCTGTTGGAGGCCCAGCTCCAGTCTCAGGCCAGGAAGCACGAGGATGAGCTGGAGGCGTTCCGCACCCAGATTGAGCTGCTAAGGGACGACATAGAGAAGAAGCAGGAGATGCTAAACCACACCATGTCTCTGTCCCCTGAGGCCCAGGTGGAATACAGCGTCCAGCAGGAGATCACCCGCCTCACCAACGACAACCTGGTGAGAACACTGCAACCAGGGTGCTACTCTAGGACTCTCAACCATACTATTATGATCCAAAAGACAAAACTGATCCTGTATCAGCAGTCCTACTCTGAGACTCTTTGTGAATACAGGCCCAGGGGCACCTATTGGAATGGAACAGCCCAGAGCTCTGAAAGTTAGTTAGTGTAGAGTTGACCATCTTGAATGTTTTTGTTACTATAGGACTTAAAAGAGCTTGTGGAGAAACTGGAGAAGAACGAGAGGAAGCTGAAGAAGCAGCTGAGGATCTACATGAAGAAAGTACAGGAGCTGGAAGGTGAGAGACCTGGAGCTCCTAATGAATTCTGTAGCCAATTCATTTATTGGTCTCACTAAGCTGTAGTGAAGGCCAAAGGGACACACTGTATGATGGTTGTTGCGGTATCAGTGACCACTTTGTCCTCTGCTCTGTCCAGTGTCCGTGACTGCAGCAGCATCCCAGTCCACCACAGCCAAACCAGAGATGACCCGTCAGGTGACTGTCCAGCGCAGAGAGAAGGACTTTGAGGGCATGCTGGAGTACTACAAAGAGGACGAGGCCCTGCTGGTCAAAACGCTCATCACCGGTACGACGTGGCGGCAGAAAGTCGGCTCATCACACAATATGACAGCATCCCAAGTACAAACACCTGTCAAGTCCAGAGCGTATCACTATATTCTCAAATCCACACGATGACTGCAATGATTACTGAAATTAGTGGAGGAACCTGTTCCAGGACACATCACTCTCTGTTATAGAAATGGAATGTCACTGTAATGTCATTGGAATAACTTATTGTAATGCAGTGTTAATGTAATGTTATTGTGATAACAGTGTTATTGTAATAACTAAGATGTGCTGTTTGGTGTTCCAGACATGAAGCCCCATGCTGTATCAGCAACAGTGCCCTGCCTACCGGCCTACATCCTCTTCATGTGCATCCGCCATGCGGACTACATCAACGATGACCAGAAGGTCCACTCTCTGCTCACCTCCACCATCAACGCCATTAAGAAGGTCCTCAAGGTATAGATACAGAGTTGTGTAGACTTCACTCACATACTTTAACGCGGTGCACAGTCTTTGGAAGTAAGTTGCGAGGAACGCTCGGTCAGAATAGAGTACAGCGACTCTGGTATTTGAACATTCTTTTCATTTTGCAATGCCTCTGCAGAAAAACAATGATGACTTTGAGATGACCTCCTTCTGGCTGGCCAACACGAGCCGTCTGCTGCACTGTCTCAAGCAGTACAGTGGAGATGAGGTGAGCCTTTGAACGATCAGAGATCATTCTGCTTATTATGAACTGTGACGAGATGCTAGAAAGGATGCTCAGTACTGTAGCTGGTTGAAATAAGGGGTAGATTGTCTGACATTTAGACAGTCTGACGACTCCTTGATTCCTCTCCACGCACAATGCATTTTACAGATGTGCAGACTGACATACACTTGCTTTAACCTACTCTACAAATCGTAGCTCTCTACGACTCTCATTCCTTTCTTGCTGTTTTCCCAGGCGTTTATGACTCAGAACACGGCCAAGCAGAATGAGCACTGTCTGAAGAACTTTGACCTGGCAGAGTACCGCCAGGTGCTGAGTGACCTCTCCATCCAGATCTACCAGCAGCTCGTCAAGGTGGCAGAGCATGTGATGCAGCCCATGATCGGTGAGGCGCTGGGGCAGCTCGGTGGGCAAGAACTGTATGGTCCAGAAGTTGGAGACAATGGACTTGGAAATTGACCAACTGTTTCTTCATTCTGGGTTGATTGTACCGCTGTTTTGTTTTGACATTGTGTAAAAAAATATATGTTTTAAATCCCTTATTATACTGATCTATATTTTCCACAGCTGAATGTTTAGTTCAGTACTTAGGTTTCCTAAAAGAAGAAAAGTGAACCAATGAAACCTATAGATATGAATGAGTTAACGCAATGTTCATTATCTCCTCCCTTCAACTGGGCAGTGTCGGCCATGTTGGAGAGTGAGTCTATCCCCAGCCTTGCGGGAGTGAAGCCCATGGGTTACAGGAACCGCTCCTCCAGCATGGACAAGGACGAGGAGGGCCCAGGGAGCTACACCCTGGAGGCCCTGATCAGACAGCTGGGCCAGTTCCACGGGGTGATGGGCGAGCACGGCCTGGACCCAGAGATAGCAGGCCAGGTGATCCGGCAGCTGTTCTACAGCATCAACGCTGTCACCCTCAACAACCTGCTGCTCAGGAAAGACGTCTGCTCCTGGAGCACTGGCATGCAGCTCCGGTATGTTTGTTTATTTATGTGTGTGTGTGTGTGTGTGTATATATTACACACATACAGAACCATGCTGGGGATATTATATGTAACTAGGGACTGACCAGGAAAAGGCCCTTAATGCTACATACAGTATAGCTAAGAGGAGCACTCAGTACTGTTAGAGAGAGAACGTAGCATAAGGGTTTGATTTATGACCTGTCACTGAAGAGGTGGGTCTGTATTACTAAGTGTCTTTCACTGGGATTGGTCAGGTACAACATCAGTCAGATGGAGGAGTGGCTTCGGGGGAAGAACCTCCACCAGAGCGGGGCAGTGATTAACATGGAGCCCGTCATCCAGGCCGCCCAGCTGCTTCAGGTCAAGAAGAAGACGTCCCAGGACGCCGAGGCCATCTGCTCACTGTGTACCGCTCTCACCATGCAACAGGTACACTCATACACCTGTTACAGAAACCTGTTACGAGCCTGTTGCACATCACCAATCATTGAGCACCGGAACGCCCCTCACAACTCCGTCTCAAAGTTCACAGGAAGAGTGACGTGTCTTCATATACTAACCAGTGTCCTATTGGTCATACAGATTGTGAAAATCCTCAACCTCTACACCCCGCTCAACGAGTTTGAGGAAAGAGTCACTGTGTCCTTCATCAGAAACATCCAGGTAACAACTCTCTGTCTGTTATAATGAGTGATTGAAACCACTTCCAGTCTAATATAATCTATTTTCCATGTCATTTATTCATGTTTTTTTATTTATTATCTTGTCCTCAGAATCGTCTGCAGGAGAGGAACGATGTCCCAATGCTCCTGGTGGACACCAAGCACACCTTCCCTGTCCTATTCCCCTATACCCCCTCAGCCCTTAGCCTGGAGACCCTTCACATCCCTGCCAACCTCAGCCTACACTTCCTCACTCGAGTCTGAGGCTTCAGCGAGGCCTACCACAGGCCTGGTTCTTAGCAAGGAGAAGCAGAGCCCAACGGAGCTCCCTCTAACCTGGGTAGCTTTCAGTTGCTCTGCTAAACAGCAGAGGGTGCCAAGTCTACAGCACTCAATGGAAGGCAAAAGAACCTTCCAGCTGACCAACAATGGATGCTGTCAAGCTTCTGTCTGTGTAAATCCAGCAGAATGTGTCAAGTCATTCTTTATAGCTGTCCACAACTGCTTCCTCTATTTGGCGTCTTCTACAGTGGGCTATTGAGATGCTGTGCTTCCTCAGTTCTGTCCCATACAGTCAAATGTATTTTCATTCGCTGTAAGTCGTCTCTCTATGGTAAGCCGACTGTAAATACATTCCTCTTAAAGATGAATTGAATCTGTGTAAATGTGTGCTCTCACTTCCATTGACAAGGTATTGATTCCCAGTTAGCCACTCAGCCAAGCATTGTGTCCTGTTTTATTTATTGTACAGTAGGCAGTGGTCTACCGTGTCAGTCTGGCTTCCTCATGATGAGTTAATTGTAGCCTCACTCGTCTTTACACCCTGTCAATGGACAGCAGATCAGACTCGGGAGCACCCCTGCATTGCAGTGACTCTGTTTGTGACTCACACTCTACACGCAGCACTGCTGCTCTCGATCCTTCCTCTGCCTTGAGGAATCCTCAGTCTTCAGAGCCCTTCTCTCGCTGAGGCTCGAGTTTGATCTTATATAATCTCTTCTGTGTTCAGATCAGAGCACACCGTCACACCATCTCCTACTACACGCTATGGTCCAGGAAGTCTGAAGCGCTCAACAAATCTCTCAACAGAGAGATTAGTTGTTTTTACGCTGAATTCAATTCAAATTAATTGAACCCGTATGATCTCTGAATCAGGAGAAGTGAAGGCAAGCTTTATGTAAGTGGGGTAGATCCATGTGTTTGTGAAGACTAGGGTTGAGTAGATGGGCGAGAGAGCACTTGAAAATGGGACTGGAGAGTCTCCTGTACTGAGTAAGGAAATAGCCATTCCTGCAGGACAGTCTTAGCCTGGTTTCAAATCTGTTTGTGCGGTCTTGCCAACTCCTGCATGGCATGACAATGACTGGCAGGAGTTGGCAAGACTGCACAAACAGATCTGGGGCCATGCTAGGTCTGCTGCAGGACAGAGGGATTAACCCTTTACACTTGTGGGAATTGGCATATGGATAGGGCTAAATTGAAATGTTTCTCACAGAAGACATATGGAAAGCATATGCATAAGCATGGTAGCAATTGAAAGGGAACAGTTTGGATGTTATGGGGAAATTATTAGACCAAAGTTGAAGACACAACCTGACACACTGTAAGACTGAATCCAAACATTACACTGTCGATTGGATGTGCATTTTACATTTACTGTACATTTTGCCACATTTGTTGATAACGAAATCTGAAAATACTCTGGATACATTCAGTAACATGAGAATATTCCCTGGAAAATGTGGGGTAGGTGCAACATAATACCAAACAAACGACAAGGGTTTGAGTGGGAGGACTAACTGGTTTCCCTCACTCAGACAACGAAACGTTTTGCTAAAGTTTCCCAATTAGCAGGAGGGATGGGGGGTCAACTTCTTGTTGCACGCGGTGCTCAAGTTCAGAACGGCTGTCAGTCAAAATCCTACAGAGCTGTGAAGGGCAGAGCCAGAGCTCGGATGTAATGTATAGCATGCTACTGTACATCCACTGCATTCCAATTTAGGTGCTTATCAGTGCCCAAATCTGCCATTTCTACAACCCCGCATACTGGTACGAGTGTAAAGGGTTAAAGGTTAAGTGGAAGTGAGAGATTGTTCATTAGTAAGTGAAAAGGGAGAAAATTAGAAGTGACATTGGATGGGAACGGGAAGAGCCACACAGCTATCAAAGACTACTGATGAGAGAGGAAGAATGAAACCTGACTTCCAATAATGACTACATTTTGAGCCCAAGTAATCGAAAGCGGCATTTGTCTGATTTGTTGTCGTTTCCTTGGACTGCTGCCACAGTTGTGAAGCAGAGAGCACGTGGAAGGTCAAAGTAACTTCATGACGATACTTGGAGAGCACTGTATCTCAAAGTTAAGACTGCGAGCGTATCCGCTCCATGAAACTGAAGTAATAAATAACAGATCGTGTCTGCAACTCCACTGTTTCCGCACCGGCTATTCCTATTGGATAGAAAACACATACTGTTGTTGGGCCTCTGAAGTTTTAAGCTCGTCATCAAATCACGTTCAGAGATATCAGAGCAGCTTTTACTAGAACAAAGCCTGTGTGGGGAAAGGTCTCTAGCTACTAATGATGCCACTAACATGTACAGGACCATCTTTGATTCACCTTGTGCTTGTATTTTGTTTGGAATATGTTAATGTGTTTATTTTAGTTATTTTTTATTACTGTTGAGAGTTTATGGTAAAGGGAGCAGGCTTTTTCTAACACTACTACTCGCTCATTTTGAGTGTCATTCCTATTTCTGTTGTATGTTTTGTAGTGTGGTTATATAACTTGGTCTTCTGTCGATTTTGTGCCATTATAGCAGAGTTTCAGATGCAGGTTCCTATAACATCATTTCTGCTACTCTCACTTGATATTGCTTATGTTAAGACTGGAAGTTCAGTATTTTTCACTGCATTCCTCTTTATGTCATAACTTACGATCATATCCATTATATCATGAGGCTATACACCGAATAAAATATTTCACAGGGGCCACATCCCCAGAGAGGCCTTCAGTCTATGGGCCATGTGTGCCATAATAACAGTTAGAAAACACAAACAATGCATACATTTAACAATGTCGTAATGTTCATCGATATAAAAATAGAGTCGCACACTCCAAATATAAACTCCCAGTAATTTATTGGGTAAAATCATTGATGAAATTGAACTGGAGTCGAGGCCCTGGTGTGTGATTAGAGTATGGATGCCAGCGTTCATACATTGATTGATGTGTTGTCCTTAATTGAAGCTCTTTCTAAAGCAGTGGTCTTGTCCTAAAGTTGAATCTTGATGTGGACTTTATAGAAGTGTGTTTGATTGTATGCAGATTAGTACATGTTGCACAGTATGCATATGGTGACATGGACACATTTATTCTGCCAACATCTCATTGAATGATCAAGGATTGTGAATTATTTTTAGATGAAGCATTGAAAGGCCACAATGATCTGGTTTTGTGGATGAGTAAATGATAAGCAAATACATATGACAATGTTTTGTATGGTCAGGGTGATGTACGGTTTTCCATCTTATATCTGTATAATTAGGAAATGTATTTAGTCATTGGGGGGGAAATTAAAATAGTGTATTGACTCAGTTTGAACAAAATGTAACCTCACAATCTTTCTTTGAAAAAAATGTTGTAAAAATGAAATAAAATGTTCAATTTATATTTTGTGTTGTGAATTGTGGTTTACTACTGTCACGTTAATGTTGCTCAAACAGAAGGAGGATCGAACAAAGTCACTGACAACAGCCAAAAGGAAACGTGGTGTTTTAGGAGGGGTTCTGAACGAAACTCGTGGGGGTGTCCACGGAAAGTTAACTAGCAACAACAACTGGAACCAAAAAGACACCCACCATGAGAACCCACTAAATTTGCCCAAGAACAGGAAAACAAAATTAAAACCCCCACCAGGACGTAAACCAAAAAAGTGGAACAAAACAAAATCAGTTTCTAGAAATCCAATTTGGAGAGCCAACTAAAGGTGTTGACCCTCCACATCTCTCAAGACAACCGGAGTACTGGGCCAGCCGCTCTTAAATATCAGCTGTGCCAGCACAGATCAAACACTTCATGAGATGACAAATCAGCACTGGTGTACGCATACTGACATCAATCGGTTATAGCTATATATATGTGCTAAAGTCCAACCTCAAAACATAAATGGAAAAACCAAAGCCTGTTCACTATCAAAAAAACATTTCAGATGTGATTACAGAATTGCATACATTATCTGCTGTGTGGGATTGCCCTGGGGAATGTTTTAAACTACTCCAAAGGCTATTAGTTAAGAGTAACTGATGTTACTGTTTTGTAATAACACAACTACAGCCCTGCAACCACTTGGTGTCTGTGGGTATTGGTGGAATGGCAGTCTCCCCTTCTTCCTCTCACACAGACACCTTCATTTCACACAAACACCAATACACGGACAGAGCCGATGTGTGAAAGTGTCTCGTGTGGTAGCAGACCGGTTGTGTCTATAGCTAAGCAGCTGTCACTGAATGGCTGTCTAGCTCCGTGTCCGTGGTTACCTTCAGTCTCTCAGGTGGGTAGTAACTCTGCTCTCAGAACAGGCTAATCAGCGAGGAAATGATAGGTAGTGTTGCATGGTTGTTTGGTATGTTTTGTTTTAAAATATATTTGTACGTTTTCGGTATGTTTATTGGATCGAGAACGATAGAGGTTAACCCTTCTACAGCCCTGTGGAAATTAATTAACATATCACAAAAATCCCCATCAAAATCTGTTTGTTTACTTAAAGGCAGGAGAGGGAATGCTGACAGAACAGTGGGTCTGATTCAAATCCATGCTGGCATCTGTACATCGTACATGTACTCCAGAACACACCACGTTATGTTCAGTTTGACAGTAAGGCTGACGTAGACAGGTTGACCTCCATTGACATAACCACCAAAAACATCTCTATTGTCTGCCAGTCTTATTACAAATTACAGCTTTCTGGGTTAAAGCAGGTTTTGGTAGGTTTACATCAATGAAAGTGTGTCTCACACAAATGTGTTGTCAAATGGACCTCTATGGTTCATCTTTGACTCCGAGGATGACTCAGTATCTCTCTGCCTCCGCCTGCACCAAAAACACTAAGCTGTATGATTAGAACAGACTTGAGACATTGTGAGATGACAACATCCACTCTACATTTGTGAATGTTGAACACAATTACAGTGACATAAGGAGGTGGATTTCTTGACCAATTAGTCAAAAGATATGCAGGTGAAAGTCATTCAGTTGAGTTTTATAGGCAAAAACACTTAGTTACCTCTGCAACCAGGTCTACCTTTGTTACAGAATATTGCAAAACAGTTTGTTGATGTTGAGTGCAACCTTGGTTAGAGAAACAAGCAAAAGGAAGCAGGAAGCTCTCAGAGTTGCTGTGCAGCGGAGAGATTCATGTGGCTGCCACAGACATAGGTTCAAAGAGTTGCTTATTTTGGTGTGGCTTCACTGGAAATGAGCCAAACAATAGTAGTATGAGCTCACAGTCTGCCTTCATAGTGGAGGTGGAGGATATATCTGAAGGTTGAGGTCAGAGGTGGCTTAAGCAGCACTTTACTGAATCTGTTTACATGCTTGATGGGGATGTTTTAATTGTGTTTGGTTAAAGATGCACTCTCAAACTTTTGTATAATTTCAGCCAGTAGTTCTGAAAGTGCTGCTCATGAGTCAATAGTGGTCCCTGTTTTTTGTGTACCATGTCATCCATTTCGTATGATATGCTACGTCGGGCTAAAAAATATATACTGTATATATTTATATTCATATGATGTTACAAATTTATTGTGCTTAAGATCCTGGAGTGCATCTTTAAAGGTCGACTGCACTTCCTGATTTGACCTTGTTTTAGATTTGTTTAATTAAGAAATGCTGAATTCATACTGAATTCAAAGTGAGTCGGTTTCGGTGTGTGGTTTGATGTGGGTGTATCCTGTGTGTGTTTGCAGGTGGGAAAACTTAGCCAAATAATTTAACCAATTAGCACCAGCCGGCTGGTGTGCACTGGCAAAATAGGTTTGACTTTGGATATACGATATCTGAGGCTAGTTTGGGACCGTCAATAAAATTACACAATGTAAATGAGACAATATTTTAATGTTGCACATCTATTAGTTGTCTCAATAAATGCTTTAAATATTTGAAAATGAATTTCTACAATTTAGTTAGTTTGAGGTTAAGTCATTGAAATTTGGAGCTATTGACCTTTTAATGTATTGTTCCTTGTACATCCTTTACTGATGGGGCCTAACTTGCCCCATAGGGATGTTGAATGTACAACCAAATTGACCATGGGCATTACAATCGAGTCCAATGCTGCTGCGCTTCAAATGTATGATTACTTGGGTGCTGCCAGCTGTGGGCATCTGAGCAGGATTAAAATAAACCCAACCCAAGGAAAACTGTTACGGTACCCTTCATTCAGTAACATACCATTTTATCATATCATCTCTCAAATCTCAGTTTTGGACGAGGTTGACTTTATGACAAATTATCCTATTTACACATTGTAGTCCATTTTTAAACAAGAATACATGTTTCATATTGATGCCACATAGGCCATTTTCAAAATGAAAAGTAGCTTTTTAGGGACAGTTGCTCTTTGATTATGTGATATTATTTAGGTTTTTGCGGTTGCTTTTCAATACATTACTACAGACTCTTTTCACCAGCACACAGGGACCATGCATCATCCTTTACCCACAAGCACTAAGTAGTCTCAACACTCAGTCAAAGGATGAGGATTTAGACACCCCCGAGAGACTACAAAACAGACGAGAGAACAGTTCCCCAGGCCTTGTGGAGCTCTATAAAACCATGTGGTATAAAACCACAGCAGATGATGTTTGTGAGATGAGTGTAGAGATAATGCCGCCAGCTTGTGGTTTCAGGCAAGGCGGGGCAGGCTGGTTGGTTCCTCAGAACTCCGTAGAATCAGATGTGTACCAACCAGGCTTTACGACGCATTGTAGAGAATGGTGTGCTGCTAGGCAAGTGTTAACTAACCTTTGACCCTTCTCATAACCATCTCCCTTTACCTAATGCAGGTATCAGTGTAACACAGGCAATCACAGGCTTTGATAAACAGCTACAGTGGGGAGAACAAGTATTTGATACACTGCCGACTTTGCAGGTTTTCCTACTTACAAAGCATGTAGAGGTCTGTAATTTTTATCATAGGTACACTACAACGGTGAGAGACGGAACCTAAAACAAAAATCCAGAAAATCACATTGTATGATTTTTAAGTAATTAATTTGCATGACATAAGTATTTGATCACCTACCAACCAGTAAGAATTCCAGCTCTCACAGACCTGTTAGTTTTTCTTTAAGAAGCCCTCCTGTTCTCCACTCATTACCTGTATTAACTGCACCTGTTTGAACTCGTTACCTGTATAAAAGACACCTGTCCACACACTCAATCAAACAGACTCCACGTCTCCACAATGGCCAAGACCAGAGAGCTGTGTAAGGACATCAGGGTTAAAATGGTAGACTTGCACAAGGCTGGGATGGGCTACAGGACAATAGGCAAGCAGCTTGGTGAGAAGGCAACAACTGTTGGCGCAATTATTAGAAAATGGAAGAAGTTCAAGATGACGGTCAATCACCCTCGGTCTGGGGCTCCATGCAAGATCTCACCTCGTGGGGCATCAATGATCATGAGGAAGGTGAGGGATCAGCCCAGAACTACACGGCAGGACCTGGTCAATGACCTGAAGAGACCTGCTCAAGCCAGCGCATGTCCAGGCCCGTCTGAAGTTTGCCAATGACCATCTGGATGATCCAGAGGAGGAATGGGAGAAGCTCATGTGGTCTGATGAGACAAAAATAGAGCTTTTTGGTCTTATCTCCTCTCGCTGGGTTTGGAGGAAGAAGAAGGATGAGTACAACCCCAAGAACACCATCCCAACCGTGGAAACATCATTCTTTGGGGATGCTTTTCTGCAAAGGGGACAGGACGACTGCACCGTATTGAGGGGAGGATGGATGGGGCCATGTATCGCAAGATCTTGGCCAACAACCTCCTTCCCTCAGTAAGAGCATTGAAGATGGGTTGTGGCTGGGTCTTCTGATGTATCAAATACTTATGTCATGCAATAAAATGCTAATTAATTACTTAAAAATCATACAATGTGATTTTCTGGATTTTTGTTTTAGATTCCGTCTCTCACAGTTGAAGTGTACCTATGATACAAATTACAGACCTCTACATGCTTTGTAAGTAGGAAAACCTGCAAAATCGGCAGTGTATCAAATACTTGTTCTCCCCACTGTATGTGTTTGTGGTTGTTGAGTCAATTAGACCATGCCTATTTCAATCTTATCTTTCAAAAACAGTCATTTCTGAATATTTAGGCAAGTTAGCTGGCCAACTCCTTGATCCTGCTTTGTAATCTCTTGTAAGATGTTGCCCCTCAATGTAAACAGTGCAAAAGCCAATGAGTGTCGAGAGGAATAGGATTCTTCCCCTTCCCCTACATATTTTTAAAATCTTTCTTCTACATCAAACTCAGCATCAGAACCACAGCTGCCACCCACAGACGCATTCGCTCACACCAACATCTACCTTCCACCCACGGGCACCCGCAGGTACCAAAAACACACACAGATCCATCACCTTCCCTCCAATCCTCCAGATCTAGGTTGTTATTCTCTCTAATGTTAAATCCTGATAAACACATTAGGTATTTTATTTATTTATTAGGGATCCCCATTAGCTGCTGCTAAGGGATCCAAACACATTAAAGCACTTACATCACACAAAAGATAAAACAGTACATCATATAACATTATTACACCACTACATATCTACAATACCATCATACAACAATAATACAATGTACGTGTGTGTAGAGTGCATGTTTATGCGTGTGTCCAGTGGTGTAAAGAACTCAAGTAAAAATAATTTGAAATGCTACTTAAGTAGTTTTTTTGTGGTATCGGTACTATACTATTTATATTTTTTAACTACTTTTACTTCACTACATTACAAGAAAATAAAAAACAATGATAATACAAATCTTGAAGTTAGGATTAGCCCGTCAATAGCAGAAGAATATAACCTGGATATTGGATGAGTATCCACACAACAATACTACAATGTACACTACCATTCAAAAGTTTGGGGTCACTTAGTGAAGAGGCGACTCCGGGATGCTGTCCTTCTAGGCAGAGTTGCAAAGACAAATCCATATCTCAGACTGGCCAATAAAAAGAAAAGATTAAGATGGACAAAAGAACACAGACACTGGACAGAGGAACTCTGCCTAGAAGGCCAGCATCCCGGAGTCGCCTCTTCACTGTTGACGTTGAGACCGGTGTTTTGCAGGTACTATTTAATGACGCTGATAGTTGAGGACTTGTGAGGCGTCTGTTTCTCAAAGTAGGCACTCTAATGTACTTGTCCTCTTGCTCAGTTGTGCACTGGGGCCTCTTACTCTTTCTATTCTGGTTAGAGACAGTTTGCGCTGTTCTGTGAAGTGAGTAGTACACAGCGTTGTACGAGATCTTCAGTTTCTTGGCAATTTCTCGCATGGAATAGACTGACGAGTTTCAGAAGAAAGGTTTTTTCTGGCCATTTTGAGTCTGTCATCGAACCTACAAATGCTGCTGCTCCAGATACTCAACTTGTCTAAAGAAGGCCAGTTTTATTGTTTCTTTAAATCAGAACAACAGTTTTCAGCTGTGCTAACATAATTGCAAAAAGGGTTTTCTAATGATCAATTAGACTTTTAAAATGCTAAACTTGGATTAACTAACACAACGTGCCATTGGAACACAGGAGTGATGGTTGCTCATAATGGGTCTCTGTACGCCTATGTAGATATTCCATAAAAAAATCTGCCGTTTCCAGCTAAAATAGTCATTTACAACATTAACAATGTCTACACTGTATTTCTGATCAATTTGATGTTATTTTAATGGACAAAAAATGTGCTTTTCTTTCAAAAACAAGGACATTTCTAAGTGACCCCAAACTTTTGAACAGTAGTGTATGTGTGTGCTAGCGTGTGTATGAGTATGCGTGTGTCCAATGGTGTAAAGTACTTAAGTAAAAATACCTTGAATACCTTAAGTAGTTTTTTGGGGTCTGTACTTTACTATTTATATTTTTTACTTAGTTAGGTAGTTAGGTTGGTCTCTAGACATAACAGGAAAATGTGGGGAAATGATATCAGTAAGGGGATTTTCTTTACTGTCAAGTTACAGGACACATACCACAAATGCAATGGAACCTTGTCAATGTAATACAAGAAACTGTTGAAACAAGTGTGTCAAGTCATCCTCACAACATCCTGTAATGGTAAACTCCTTTTTCTGATTTTATATTGTTATATTTTGGCAAGCAATGAAGGATATATCGATTGTGAAGAATTATTCAAACTCAAACTTTTGTTCAGTGATACGGTTAGTGTTGAGTAAGTTGAGTACATTCTGGCCTCATTTGAAACCAAACCAGTTAATTTGAGTTGACAGGAAGTGGTTTGTAGGTTACTGGTTTGTTTTTCTCTTCATGGTTGTTGGTACATGGAGAGGAAGACTGTCTTCTTGTTAAATGCACGCAGCACAGGTTGTTGCGTGATAGTAAATGCGCAGGTTGTTGCACAATAGTAAATGCACAGGTTGTTGCACAATAGTAAATGCAGAGGTTGTTGCACGATAGTAAATGCACAGGTTGTTGCACATTAGTAAATGCACAGGTTGTTGCACAATAGTAAAGACAGCTGAAAAGTATTATAATATTCAAATGACTAGGTCCTTACACTATGTGAAAACACAAGTGTTTGAAAGTAAGACAATTATATATTCTTCTGTCTGTGTAAATATACAAGGTCTCCATAACAGCAAACATATTTTAATGCTTGGAGCACTGAACAAATAGGCACCCAACACCTCCCCTTTTCTTAGTTGTTTCTGTGAGAATGTTTTCTATCTGAAATTCACATACAGGAATGTGACCTGGCTAGATAAACCTTGAAATACTGACCCCGTGATATCACTGAGAGTGATGTGCTGAGAATAAACAATGGTAATACAAATCTTGAAGTTAGGGTTAGCCCGTCAATAGCAGAAGAATATAACCCGACAACTGGATGAGTATCCATACTACTCTCAGGGATATTACAGAATATAGAATATAACCTGACAATTGCATAAACGTATCCGGTAAGGCATATGGACCCAAAAAACCTTTCTCTGCCCCCACCCTCTCTCCCTCTCTCTGCCACTCCCTCTTCCTACCACTCTCTCTCTCTCTCTCGCTCTTTTCTGCTCTCCTCTGTGATATTTATACTGACATTTCATTGAGACAGCTGAGACATCACTTTGAGTTCCTTGTGCGTGTGTGCCCTAGTCTAACACCACTGTATGTGGGGCCACTACATCTTACGTTAGTGCGACACCTTTGTAAAAAAAATGGCATACAGCCTGTGGATTGCCCTACTCTTTCTCCCGGTTCTGGTGCACTCTCAAAGTGGAAGAGAATGGGCTGACAATGGTGAGCTGCCTTTTCTCTTGAAGAGTTATTTTAATTCTCTTTAAGAATGATTTACATTCACTGCAACGTTTGTGTCCAAAAATACAGTGCTGGTGCATCATTGACGGTTATTTCTCACTCCATACCAAAATGTATCTGGATTCGCTGCTGTTGACCTCATCTAAACTGCTTTAATTATTTCCTTTCCTTTCCCTCCCAGAACCCAGAATACTCTGCACTTCTCATCTAAGTGTGTCGTCACCAAACACCCTAACCTGCTACCTTGATGATGACAACGGGGATGATGAAATAGAGGACGTAAAAGCCATGACTCTTTGGTAATGAACCTTCTAGGAGACCACTGAACATCAGCTATGTTAGTTAGGAGCTTGTACAATACATAGGACATAAATCATGGGTAGAAGAACTCCACCCTTACTGCGTATACAGATATCCAAATGTGTAAAATCCTCAGCTGGACTAGGAAATGATTCCCTGAATCTGATTTTATGAATATTGTGTTTACAGCTACAGCAAGCGCATTGGTGAGCAACGCTGTCTAACAGAGAAGGGGAATGATGTCACATTTACGAACCTGGACACACTGTCACCATGTAATCTCACCATTCAATTGAAAGGAGGCAGCACATTTTGGAAAACAATCCTCTTGGCAAAAATAAGTAAGTTAAACAACAGGTGTAGACCAACAGTGAAATACTTACTTATGGATAGTTTTCCAAAAATGCAGAGTTAAAAAAATATATTTTATAGAAAAATAATGCCGAGGAATAAATACACAATGAGTAACGGTAACTTGGCTATACTCACGGGTACTAGTACCGAGTCAATGTGCAGGGGCACGAGGTCATTGAGGCAGATACTGTATGTTCATACACAGTACCAGTCAAAAGTTTGGACACAACTACTCATCAAGGGTTTTTCTTTATTTTTTACTATTTTCTACATTGTAGAAGACATTGTAGAAGACATCAAAATCATTCTTGGCATGCATTTAAATTAACAGGTGCACCTTGTTTAAAGTTAATTTGTGGAATTTCTTCCCTTCTTAATGCTTTTGAGCCAATCAGTTGTGTTGTGACAAGGTAGGGGTGGAATACAGAAGATAGCCCTATTTGTTAAAAGACCAAGTCCATATTATGGCAAGAACATCTCAAATAAGCCAAGAGAAATCGACAGTCCATCATTACTTTATGACATGATGGTCAGTCAATCAGGAAAATGTCAACAACTTTGAAGGTTTCTTCAAGTGCAGTCTCAAAAACCATCAAGCGCTATGATGAAACTGGCTCTCATGAGGAACGCCACAGGAAAGAAAGACCCAGAGTTACCTCTGCTGCAGAGGATAAGTTCATTAGAGTTACCAGCCTCAGAAATTGCAGCACAATTAAATGCTTCACAGAGTTACAAAGTAACAGACACATCTCAACATCAACTATTCAGAGACGACTGCGTGAATCAAGCCTTCATGGTCGAATTGCTGCAAAGAAACCACTACTAAAGGACACCAATAAGAAGAAGAGACTTGCTTGGGCCAGGAAACACGACCAATGGACATTAGACCGGTGGAAATCTGTCCTTTGGTCTGATGAGTCCAAATTTGAGATTTTTGTTTCCAACCACCGTGTCCTTGTGAGATGCAGAGAAGGTGAACGGATAATCTCTGCATGTGTAGTTCCCACCGTGAAGCATGGAGGAGGAGATGTGATGGTGTGGGGGTGCTTTGCTGGTGATATATTTAGAATTCAAGGCACACATAACCAGCAAGGTTACCACAGCATTCTGCAGCGATACGCCATCCCATCTGTTTTGTGCTGAGTGGGACTATCATTTGTTTTTCAACAAGACAATGACCCAAAACACACCTCCAGGCTGTGGGAGGGCTATTTGTCCAAGAAGGAGAGTGATGGTGCTGTATCAGATGACCTAGCCTCCACAATCACCCGACCTCAACCCAATTGAGATGGTTTGGGATGAGTTGGACCGCAGAGTGAAGGAAAAGCAGCCAACAAGTGCTCAGCATATGTGGTAACTCCTTCAAGACTGTTGGAAAAGCATTCCTCATGAAGCTGGTTGAGAGAATGCCAAGAGTGTACAAAGCTGTCATCAAGGCAAAGGGTGGCTACATTGAAGAATCTGAAATATAAAATATATTTTGATTTGTTTAACACTTTTTTGGTTACTACATGATTTCTTATTTGTTATTTCATAATTTTGATGTGTTCACTATTATTCTACAATATAGAAAATTGGTATAAATAAATAAAAACCATTGAATGAGTAGGTGTGTCCAAACTTTTGACTGGTATTGTAGGTAGGGATAAAGTGACTAGGCAACATAGATAATAAACAGTACCAGCAACGTATGTGATGAGTCAAAAGAGTTAGTGAAAAAAGTGTCAATGCAAATAGTCCGGGTAGCTATTGGTCATCTTTAGTTTTAATTTTTTTACCCCAATATCGGGATATCCAATTGGTAGTTACAGTCTTGTCCTATAGCTGCAACTTCCGTATTGACTCGGGAGAGATGAAGGTCGAGAGTGTGCATCAGCGTGCATGCGCCCAGGCCGCTATAGAGCGATGGGACAAGGACATCCCGGGTGGCCAAACCCTCCCCTAACCCGGACGCCAATTGTGCGCCGCCTCGACTGCGACTGGGATCAAACCCTCGGTCTGTAGTGACGCCTCAAGCACTGCAATACAGTGCCTTAGACCGCTGCGCCACTCGGGAGGCCTAGTGGTTATCTTTTTAACTAATTACTTAGCAGTCTTATGGCTTGGAGGTAGAAGCTATTCAGGGTCCTGTTGGTTCCAGACTTGGTGCATCGGTAGTGTTTGCCATGCGGTAGTAGAGAGAACAGTCTATGACTTGGATGGCTGGAGTCTGACAATTTTTAAGGCCTACCTCTGACACCACCTGCTATAGAGGTCTTGGATGGCAGAGAGCTCGGCCTCAGGGATGTACTGGGCCGTACGCACTACCCTCTGTAGCGCCTTGCGGTCAGATGCCAAGCAGTTGCCATACCAAGCTGTGATGCAGCCAGTCAAGATGCTCTCAATGGTGCAGCTGTATAACTTCTTGAGGATCCGAGGGCCCATGTCAAATCTTTTCAGCTTCCTGAGTGGGAAGAGGCATTGTCATGCCCTCTTCATGACTGTGTTGGTGTGTGTGGACCATGATCATTTCTTAGTGATGTGGACACCGAGGAACTTTAAGCTCTCGACCTGCTCCACTGCAGCCCTGTCGATGTGGATGGGGGCGTGCTTGGCCCTCTGTTTCCTGTAATCCGCGATCAGCATCTTTGACATTGAGGAAGAGGTTGTTGTCCTGGCACCACACTGCCAGGTCTCTGACCTCCTCCCTATAGTCTCATTGTCATCGGTTATCAGGCCTATCACCGCAGTCATGGGTGAACAGGGAGTACAGGAGGGGACTAAGCACACACGAGGGGCCCCCGTGTTGAGGGTCAGCGTGGCGGATGTGTTGTTGCCTACCCTCACCACCTGGGGGTGGCACATCAGGTAGTCCAGGATCCAGTTGCAGAGGGAGGTGTTAAGTCCCAGGGTCTTTAGCTTAGTGATGAGTTTGGAGGGAATTATGGGGTTGAACGCTGAGCTGTAGTTAATAAACAGCATTCTCACATAGGTGTTCCTTTTGTCCAGCTGGGAAAGGGCAGTGTGGAATGCAATATAAATGGAGTCATCTGTGGACCTGTTGGGGCGGTATGCGAATTGGAGTGGGTCCAGAGTGTCTGGGGTGATGGTGTTGATGTGACCAACCTTTCAAAGCATTTCAAGGCTTCAGATGTGAGCACTATGGGGCAATAGTCATTTAGGCAGTTTACCTTGGTGGTCTTGGGCACAGGGACTATGGTGTGCTTGAAACTTGTAGGTATTACAGAGTGGGTCAGGGAGAGGTTGAAAATATCAGTGAAGACACTATGGTTTGAATTACAGTTTTACATGACATCTTCCATCAATTGATAGTCCTTAGTTGTCTCCTTCATCAATTGCCCTTAACACTTATCCTCTGTTTCTTGTTCATCTTTATGGTTTAGTTAAACCCATGAGTCCTTGGGTGGTGAATGTCACATTTCTGGGGAGCTCCAACCGGGCTCTTATTTACATTGGGAATCCATACCTAAACGATTACCTGAAACCCCGCAATCAACTGTTCCAATTTCACATCTGGAGTGTCAAAAATACTCTGGTACAGTAGCCAAACACCTATTTTTCTTGGATTTTTGAATGCAAACGCTTAACTATATGATATATATTTCACTTTAATTCCGACATAATAATTATTTCGCAACACTGTAGTTACTCTGTATAGTACAGTATATTCTATGAACACAATTTCTGTCTTGTTCTTCTGTTACGGTGTCCCCTGTTCATAGTTTCATAGCATAACCTATCAGCCTCTGATCATCGAGGGGGACGAGTACCTCCATAAGAACACAGAGTATCACGTCAAGGTTCGAGCCAAGCCAAACGGGGGGTACTTTGAAGGGAGCTGGAGTGAATGGAGTGTCCCTCTCAGTTTCAGAACAGACGAAGGTAAAAACAAATATATATACTTACGCGTCTTAAAAGTATAGTATGATATCGAGACTGTGCAGTTGGAAGTGATAGAGGGTAGAGGAAATGGGAGTCACATGCATCGTCTCTGCTCTCGTTCTCTCTCCCCTCCCCTACAGAGACAAAGACAGATGTCCAGATGCTGTCCTACTCACTCATCGTGGCCATTTTTGCTCTGCTTCTGGTCACCTTGGCAGTTAGTATTTTCTGGAGAATACAGTGAGTATTAAATTGGTCTCCTTTTCCTCTGCAAATCATCTTTTGTGTGTGTGTGTGTGTGCGCGCGCGTGTGTGTCAAATCAAATGTGATTTGTCACATGCGCCGAATACAACATTAGAGTGAAATACTTACAAGCCCTTAACCAACAATGCAGTTAAGAAAATACCTACAAAAAAGTAAGAGATAAGAATAACAAATCATTAAAGGGCAGCAGTAAATAACAATAGCGGGGCTATTTACAGGGGGTATCGGTACAGAGTCAATGTGCGGGGGCACCGGTGTCGAGGTAATTGAGGTAATATGTACATATAGGTAGAGTTATTAAAGTGACTATACATAAATAATAAAAGAGAGTAGCAGCAGCACAGAAAGGGGGGGGGGGGGTGCAAATAGTCTGGGTAGCCATTTGATTAGCCACTTGTCGTGTGGTAGCAGAGACAACAGTCTATGACTAAGGTGGCTGGAGTCTTTGACCATTTTTAGGGCCTTCCTCTGACACCGCCTGGTATAGAGGTCCTGGATGGTAGGAAGCTTGGCCCCGGTGATGTACTGGGCTGTACGCACTACCCTCTGTAGTGCCTTGCAGTCGGAGGCTGAGCAGTTGCCATACCAGGCAGTGATGCAACGTGTCAGGATGCTCTCGATGGTGCAGCAGTAAAACCTTTTGAGGATCAGATGACATATGCCAAATATTTTCAGCCTCCTGAGGGGGAATAGGTTTTGTTGGGCCCTCTTCATGACTGTGTTTGTGTGCTTGGACCATGTTAGTTTGTTGGTGATGTGGACGCCAAGAAACTTGAAGCTCTCAACCTGCTCCACTAGAGCTCCGTCGATGACAATGGGGGCATGCTCAGTCCTCCTTTTCCTGTCAGGTCAGGTCTCTGACCTTCTCCGTATAGGCTGTCTCATCGTTGTCGGTGATCAGGCCTACCACTGTTGTGTCATCGGCAAACTTAATGAAGGTGTTGGAGTCGTGCCAGGATGTGCAGTCATGAGTGAAATGGAAGTACAGGAGGGGAGCACGCACCCCTGAGGGGCCTCGGTGTTGAGGATCGGCAGTAGTCAATGAATAGCATTCTCACATAGGTGTTCCTTTTATCCGGGTGTGAAAGGGCAGTGTGAAGTGCAATAGAGATTGCATCATCTGTGGATCTGTTGGTGCAGTATGCAAATTGGAGTGGGTCTAGGGTTTCTAGGATAATGGTGTTGATGTGAGCCATGACCAGCCTTATACAGCTCATTGAGTGCAGTTTTAGTGCCAGCATCGGTCTGTGGTGGTATGTAGTCATTTACGAAAATTACAGATGAAAACTCTCTAGGTAGATAGTGTGGTCTACAGCTAATAATGATATACTTTGCCTGAGGTGAGCAAAACCTTGAGACTTCCTTAGATATCGTGCACCAGCTGTTGTTTACATATATGCATAGGCCCACACCCCGTGTCTTACTAGTAGCTTCTGTTCTATCCTGCCGATAGAGTGTATAACCCGCCAGCTGTATGTTATTAAATGTCATCGTTCAGCCACGACTCGTGAAACATAAGATATTACAGTTTTTGATGTCCTGTTGGTAGGAAATACGTGTTTTCATTTCGGCCCATGTATTTTCCAGGGATTGAACGTTAGCTAGCAGGACGGATGGTAAAGGCAGATCGTTGCCTGATCCTCACAAGGCACCCTGATCTCTTTACGCAAATCTTTGTTACCTTCTCGAGCGAATGACGGAGATGAGGGTCCGTTAGAGTGTTTGTAGTATATCCTTCCCGTCCGGCTCAATAAGGAAAAACTCTTCGTCCAATTCGAGGTGAGTAATCGCTGTTCTGATGTCCTGAAGCCCTTTTTCGGTCATAAGAGATGGTAGCAGCAACATTATGTACAAAACAAGTTACGAACATGTGAAAAAACAAACAACAAAGCATGGTTGGTTAAGAACCGATAAGACGGCAGCCACCCCCCCCCCCCCCATGTGTGTGTGTGTGTGTGTGCATGTCCTCCACTCTCATGTCTCTCTTTCCTCACAGAATACATTCCTTCATATGGCCAAGCATTCCACATCCCAAACACACACTTCTCCAGATCGTCCAGACGTACGAGCCAATGAAGGTACACTATACAGTACATTCTAAAAGTATTCTGACCCATTGACTTTTTCCACATTTTGTTACGTTACAGCCTTATAAAAAAAAAGATATGTTTCCTCATCAATCTACACACAATACCCCATAATGACAAAGCATACTAAAATATTACATTTACATAAGTATTCAGACCCTTTACTCAGTACTTTGTTGAAGAACCTCTGGTAGCGATTACAGCCCCAAGTGTTGACGCTACAAGCTTGGCACACCTGTATTTGAGGAGTTTCTCCCATTCTTCTCTGCAGATCCTCTCAAGCTGTCAGGTTAGACGGGGAGCATCGCTGCAAAGCTATTTTCAGGTCTCTCCAGAGATGTTCACGTCCGGGCTCTGTCTGGGACACTCAAGGATATTCAGAGAGTTGTCCTGAAGCCATTCCTGCGTTGTCTTGACTGTGTGCATAGGGTCGTTGTCCTGTTGGAAGGTGAACCTTTGCCCCAGTCTGAGGTCCTGAGTGCTCTGGAGCAGGTTTTCATCAAGGATCTCCCTTTAGTTTGCTCCCTTCATCTTTCCCTGCAGCTGAAAAACATTCACACAGCATGATGCTGCCACCACCACGCTTCACCGTAGGGATGGTGCCAGGTTTCCTCCAGACGTGACGCTTGGCATTCAGGCCAAAGAGTTCAATCTTGGTTCCATCAGACCAGAGAATCTTGCTTCTCATAGTCAGAGTCCTTTAGGTGCCTTTTGGCAAACTCTAAGAGGGCTGCCATGTGCCTTTTACTGAGGAGTGGCTTAAGTCTGGCCACTCTACCATAAAGGCCTGATTGGTGGAGTGCTGCAGAGATGGTTGTCCTTCTGGAAGGTGGAGCTCTGTCAAAGATGGAGCTCTGTCAGACTGACCATCGGGTTCTTGGTCTCCTCACTGACCAAGGCCCTTCTCCCTCCGTTGCTCAGTTTGGCCGGGCGGCCAGCTCTAGGAAGAGTCTTGGTGGTTCCAAACTTCTTCCGTTTAAGAATGTTCTTGGGGACCTTCAATGCTGCAGAAAATTTTTGCTACCTTTCTCAAGATCTGTGCCTCAATCCTGTCTTGGAGCTTGAGGGCCAATTCCTTCAACCTCATGGCTTGGTTTTTGCTCAGACATGCACTGTCAACTGTGGGACCTTATAGACAGGTGTGTACCTTTCCAAATCATGCACAATCGATTGGAGTCCACCTGTGGTAAATTCAATCAAGTCATAGAAACATCTCAAGGATGATCAATGGAAACAGGATGCACCTGAGCTCAATTTCAAGTCTTATATCAAAGGGTATGAATACTTATGTAAATAAGGTATATAAATAAATTAGCAACATTTTCTAAAAACCTGTTTTCTGTTTCTCATTATGGGGTATTGTGTGTAGATTGATGAGGGAAAAAACATTACATCTATTTTCGAATAAGGCTCTAACGTAACAAAATGTGAAAAAAAGGGGTCTGAATAATTTCCAAATGCACTCTACATACAAAAGTATGTGGACACCTATTCAAATTAGTGGATTTGGCTATTTCAGCCACACCCATGGCTGACACGTGTATAAAATCCAGCACACCACCATGCAATATCCATAGACAAACATTGGCAGTAGTATGGCCTTACTGAAGAGCTCAGTGACTGACTTTCAACGTGGCATCGTCATGGGATGTCACCTTTCCAACAAGTCAGTTCATGAACACAAAGTGGGCCACACAATCTCATAGAATGGGATAGCCGAGTGCTAAGCCGCATCGGTTGCAAACTCTCAAGAAAAGCACTTACAAGCACAAGAACTCAAAAGCACAAGAACAGTTCATCAGGAGCTTCATGAAATGGGTTTCCATGGCCAATCAGCCGCACACAAACCTAAGATTACCACTCGCAATGCCAAGCGTCGACTGGAGTGGTGTAAAGCTTGCCGCCATTGGACTCTGGAGCAGTGGAAACGTTCTCTGGAGTGATGAATCATGCTTCACCACCTGGCAGTCCGACGGACAAATCTGGGTTTGACGGATGCCAGGAGAACACTACCTTCCCGAATGCATAGTGCCAACTGTAGAGTTTGGTGGAGGAGGAATAATGGTCTGGGGCTGGTTTTTAATGGTCCGGGTAGGCCCCTTAGTTCCAATGAAGGGAAATCTTAACGCTACAGCATACAATACTATTCTAGACTATTCTGTGCTTCCAACTTTGTGGCAACAGTTTGAGGAAGGGCCTTTCCTATTGCAGCATGACAATGCCCCTATGCATTAAGGAAGTTCCATTCATAAATGGTTTGTCGAGATTGGTGTGAAAGAACTTGACCGGCCTGCAGAGCCCTGACCTCAACCCTATCGAACAGCTTTGGAATGAATTGGAAGCCGACTGCGAGCCAGGCCTAATCGCCAAACATCAGTGCCCGACCTCAATAATACTCTTGTGGCTGAATGGAAGCAGGTCCCCACTGCAATGTTCCAACATCTAGTGGGAAGCCTTCCCAGAAGAGTGGAGGCTGTTATGGCAGCAAAGGAGGGACAAACTCCATACTAATGCCCATGATTTTGGAATAAGATGTTCAACAATCAGGTGTCCACATATACTTTTTGTTATGTAGTGTAAGTCCTCTGATATGCACTAGATTGGGAACAATAATGTCCATAATGAGTTAGAAGGATATTGGTTTATCCTGTCTCTTTCCTGTGACCCAGCAGGGCCAACCTCTGAGCTTTAACCCCGAGGTGTTCAGTGACCTCAAGATCCAGCTGGTGGAGCTGGACGAGGAGCAGCACGTTACTGCCCAAACCCCTGACTCTAACGCCCATCACCTCACTGAGGTCAAAGATCAATACCTCATTCAGGAGTGTGATGGGGATACGAAGTCCTGCCATAGCACCAGTAGTGGAGGTTCGGAGGCCATACTGTTGAGGTGTGAGTCCCCAGGAGAGCACCCCAACTTTGGGGCTGGGAGCAGTGGCTCCACCATGGGTATCCTGGACCTGAAGAGTGACACGGAGAGTGTGGAGACAGACGACAGTGATGGTAACATTGGTCCTGAGGGGCTAGTCGCTACTCAGCAAGGAGACAAAGGTGAGGTGTATGTCACCATGTCTAGTTTCTATCAGATCCAGTGAGAGATGTAGAGAGAAAGAGCTTATTCAAGGTTATAGCTTCTTATTACATTATTACGCTGAGCGACTTTGTTAACGGCTGCTTTCATTTGAAGTCTATTTGATCCACCGTGACTCAAACTGACTATCCACCGACTCCCATTATCACAAGAGACTAGCAGAACTCAATGCACATGTTATTTACAAATGATAGGAGACATCCTCATTATTATCCTCATTACATTTCTTAGGTCTTGTGTTATTAAACTGTTGGAAGTTGCAAACTTGACTTGACTAACTTGAAATACAAAGCTTTCCCTCCTTTATACATTATTGTTGCATTTGCACTTCTTCCCATTCTGTATATTATACTGAGGATAGTATAGTGAGGAGCCATGGTGATATCCTGGCCTAATATTATTATAATACACACTGCTGCTTCTTATGGCCTTGACAAAGATACTCTTTACTTTACCATGACAACAGCTGCAAAGTAAACCTAGAATGTATCATTCAATTCCTCAGGGTTTGAACCCTTCTACACATTTGTATACATAAACATGGAAATAAGGTTTGATTAATTTATCTGACTAAATGTTTGTCACATTTTTTTCCTTCTTTTTTGCACATACGTGATTGTATTTCCTGCAGTTACCAGTACGTAGTTTTTTGCTTTGAATGTATTATACTATTACTATACTATGCACTATCATGCATTCGTTTTCAATGCAGAATGCTTGATCATTTTGTTGAACACGTTATGGGAGACATAGCATTAGACAGTCTTCAGCTTCACCGTATTACAGTTTTTTTTTAAATGTGTATATTTTACTGACAAATGTGACAGCATTTGTTTAAAACATTTTAATTTTGTTTAAAACATTTTATTAAAACAGATCAAATGTGTATGCATAATAAATAAATAAAAAGTATAATTTCTTCTGCTCTCATCCCCTGAAATGACTGTACTTTGATGTATCATTCATGTTGTATCTGCTCAACCAATCTGAATGTAAAGGGATCTCTATGGTTTTCCTGTGTCTTTATGAAGTTGTACTCCAACATTGACGCCTCAATCACAATCTGGTACACCAGAAGTACATTCATTTACAAAGGAATGCTGCTTTTGCTTTGCAGCGTTGCAGAGGCAGTTGCAGTGCGTTCTGTGTAATGCATAACATGGTATGGTATATACATGCGTTCAGTTTAGTTGGGTAGCGATGCAAAACGGTATGTAATGACGCTGTCGGTCTAATAGAGGCGTCAGACTGTGGACTACAGTTTTCTACAATACATATACAGTGGGGCAAAAAAGTATTTAGTCAGCCACCAATTGTGCAAGTTCTCCCACTAAAAAAGATGAGGCCTGTAATTTTCATCATAGGTACACTTCAACTATGACAGACAAAATGAGAAAGAAAGCCAGATCGAGGGAGATTATCAGTGGTCTTGTATGTTTTCCATTTTCTAATAATTGCTCCCACAGTTGATTTCTTCCAACCAAGCTGCTTACCTATTGCAGATTCAGTCTTCCCAGCCTGGTGCAGGTCTACAATTTTGTTTCTGGTGTCCTTTGACAGCTCTTTGGTCTTGGCCATAGTGGAGTTTGGAGTGTGACTGTTTGAGGTTGTGGACAGGTGTCTTTTATACTGATAACAAGTTCAAACAGGTGCCAATAATACAGGTAACGAGTGGAGGACAGAGGAGCCTCTTAAAGAAGAAGTTACAGGTCTGTGAGAGCCAGAAATCTTGCTTGTTTGTAGGTGACCAAATACTTATTTTCCACCAAAATTTGCAAATAAATTCATTCAAAATCCTACAAAATCCTATTTGATTTTCTGGATTTTTTTCCCCTCATTTTGTCTGTCATAGTTGAAGTGTACCTTTGATGAAAATTACAGGCCCGTCTCATCTTTTTAAGTGGGAGATCTTGCACAATTAGTGGCTGACAATACTTTTTTGCCCCACTGCTAGATGTCGTTAGTTAGCTTGTGGAGAGAGTGACTAACTGAAATACATATTTTAACATTGCACAAAATATGAACAAGTCATTCATAACCATTTGCATATCATTGGAAAATTATAAATATTAGTTTGTCAACATGATTTCCATAACGAAATATTAGTTTAAGAAAGCACCTTGAAGAACTGTCCATTAAAAATCATTATCATAAATGTATCAGCTTAAAACTCATAATTTCCATGCATTTTTCATCATGAGAATGAAATAGACATCACTATCGATGGAGGCGCTGACTCCGCAGTAGTAGTTGAGAAACTCCTCCTTGGTGACCTGCAGAAGGGGAGGAAGTGACAGACAGAGCTTACTGAACCAGCCTATACCATCAGTGTCAGATAGAGACAGAAAACCCACACTGCACTGATAAGGAGGACTGGAACACCAAAGAGGCGAAAGGGAAAGACAAGGATGTGTGAGAGCTGAGGGTGTCACCCTTTTGCTACCCTCATTTGCATTGCGCTACAAGTTTGTAGCTTTTATGATAACAACCGTTTAAGATGGTTTCATAGATAAGCAGTAAATGTCTTGAGTCTAAGAAATGTGTCTCATAATCATCCATTCACCTCAGCTGCCAAACTAACCCTGATTCAGATGACCATCTTATCCATGCTAGATTACAGAGACATAATTTATAGATCGGCAGGTAAGGGTGCTCTCGAGCGGCTAGATGTTCTTTACCATTCGGCCATCAGATTTGCCACCAATGCTCCTTATAGGACACATCGCTGCACTCAATACTCATCTGTAAACTGGTCATCTCTGTATACCCGTCGCAAGACCCACTGGTTGATGCTTATTTATAAAACCGTCTTAGGACTCACTCCCCAAATCTGAGATATCTACTGCAGCCCTCATCCTCCACCCGTTCTGCCAGTCACATTCTGTTAAAGGTCCCCAAAGCACACACATCCCTGGGTCGCTCCTCTTTTCAGTTCATGGCAGCTAGCGACTGGAACGAGCTGCAACAAACACTCAAACTGGATAGTTTTATCTCAATCTCTTCATTCAAAGACTCAATCATGGACACATCTTACTGACAGCTGTGGTTGCTTGCGTGATGTATTGTTGTCTCTACCTTCTTGCCCTTTGTGCTGCTGTCTGTGCCCAATAATATTTGTACCATATTTTGTGCTGCTACCATGTTGTTGTCATGTTGAGTTGCTACCATTCTGTGTTGTCATGTGTTGCTGCCTTAGGTCTCTCTTTATGTAGTGTTGTGTTGTCGTGATGTGCGTTTTGTCCTATATTATCATTTTTAATTGCAGGCCCCGTCCCCGCAGGAGGCCTTTTGCCTTTTGGTAGGCCGTCATTGTAAATAAGAATTTGTTCTTAACCGATTTGTCTAGTTAAATAAAGGTTAGATAAGAAAATCTATAATCTCATTCATATCTGACTGAATAATGTACAGGCTGTTAGTTGAGCAGTATAGGTGTACACTACATTAGAGGTGGATGATGGTGAGACCATTATTACCTCTACCCAACGTTGTCATCAGTATTACCTGTCCGTCCTTGTCGTAAGGAGAGTCGAAGCTGTCCAGGAATTTGCGGAATACTTGCTCCTCTGTCCATTCCCCGTTTTGATATTTGGGGTGGTACTTGACATTGTAAACCCCTCTTAGATCTTCAATAGTGATCACCCCGTCATTAGTCTTATCCAGCTTCCTAAAGGCCTGCGTGATCACCTCCTTCCTGGCATTGGACATTGGAGGCTGCATGCAAAAATAAAGTTTACAAATGGCATACTGTAAGTGTGATCACATTTCAACAGTTATCATGTACTTTGGAGGCTTACCCCTACCACTGATACTTACCCTGAGAGTGAGGAGAAATTCATCGAAGTCGATGAATCCACTGTTGTCCCGGTCAAAACGCTGAAACATTGCCATGGCTTCCTCTTTCTCGATGAGGACACCATAGTCATTAAGGCCCTTGATAAACTCCTTCATATCTAGCGTACGGTTATTGTCATCATCCATTATCTTGAATGTTCTGACAGATAATTAAACAATTGAAGAAGAGGAAAAAGATAAATACTTGGCTGTTGAAGAAAATCAAACAGTATTTCTTGGAGTTTACATTACTGAAACAATCCTTGCATTTTATAAACTAATCAAGAGAGGTCCTTAGACTAATTCAGACTACTTTACAGGCTTGACTAGTGACATATTTGATACAGCTGGCCTGTTAATCACTACTGCAACAAACATTTGTCATTCTGCCCCTGAACAAGGCAGTTAACCCACTGTTCCTAGGCCGTCATTGAAAATAAGAATTTTGTTCTTAACTGACTTGCCTAGTTAAATAAAAGGTCAAATAAAATAAAACTATTAATTTGATGTTGATGACCTCCTGGGCAACAGTTGATATAGAACTATTTACTCTGCCCGTCACATAAAAGTATACTGTCCTTTCTCTCACCTGCCCAGACCCTTGATGCCAGAAGAGCCTCTTGCAAGACACTGCAGCCTCAAGCTTTCCACAGGGTCTGTGCACACAGACAGCTGTTTTTTGGCGTTCACTGCCATCTCCCGATCATGTCGTGAAGTCCCCGCCATGATACCTGCTGCCGGGAAATGCATTTGCATAACTGATTTCCAAGCATTCAGTTCGATTTGATACAGAAAACATTCAATTTTCGATGCCTAGTACAGTATTTGAGAGACGGTGACAATGATAAATGAAACGTAAAGCTATGCCATAGCTATGTGACAAAGGGCGTAGTGGGACGGTATTTGAGTGACGTTGGTGACAAAGATAAATGAAACATAAAGCGATTGCTATGTGACAAAAAGGGCGTAGTGGGGAAAACGAACAGGTAGGTTCAAGTTGTCACTTGGCGCTTGCTAGCTGAACGGTCAAACTAGCCTAGCAAGTCGTTTGCATTATGACCGTGTTGGCAATAAAGTCTGACTATACATTTAGATATTCTAGCTTCCTAATTACAAATTATTTGAAGTTTGTTTGCTACTTTATCTGTAGATGCGAGCAACTTACCGTGAAAGTTAATATTAAAACCTGCAACTGTAAACAACATCAGCAGCGGCCCCTCCCAGTCCCCACCCCTACGCGTTTCCATAGAAATGTGGGCTTGCCTTATCCTTTTCACTGTCCGCCCCCTTTGGCCCTTGAGCACAAGTCAGTTTACGGAAAGTGGTGTAAAGTATCTACAAACAAATACTTTGAAGTACTATTTAAATTGTTTTTGGGGGTATCTGTACATATTTTATTCCTTAAGAAAAAATGTACTTTTTTACTCCCATACATTTTCTAAAGGTTAGGCAAACTCAGCAAAAAAAAAGAAACGTCCCTTTTTCAGGACCCTGTCTTTCAAAGATAATTAGTAAAAATCCACAACTTCACAGATCTTCATTTTAAAGGGTTTAAACACTGTTTCCCATGCTTGTTCAATGAACCATAAACAGTTAATGAACATGCATCTGTGGAACGTTCATTAAGACACAAACAGCTTACAGACGGTTGGCAATTAAGGTCACAGTTATGAAAACTTAGGACTCTAAAAAGAGGCATTTCTACTGACTCTGAAAAACACCAAAAGAAAGATGCCCAGGGTCCCTGACCATCTGCGTGAACGTGCCTTGCATGCTGCAAGGAGGCATGAGTACTGCAGATGTGGCCAGGGCAATAAACTATAATGCCCATACTGTGAGATGCCTAAGACAGCACTACAGTGAGACAGGACGGACAGCTGATCGTCCTCGCAGTGGCAGACCACGTGTAGCAACACCTGTGGGACAGGTACAGGATGGCAACAACAACTGCCCGAGTTACACCAGGAACACACAATCCCTCCATCAGTGATGTAAGGCAGGCCCTCACCAGACATCACCGGCAACAACGTAGCCTATGGGCACAAACCCACCGTCGCTGGACCAGACAGGACTGGCAAAAAGGGCTCTTCACTGACGAGTCGCGGTGCGCGGTTTTGTCTCACCAGGGGTGATGGTCAGATTAGCGTTTATTGTCAAAGGAATGAGCGTTACACTGAGGCCTGTACTCTGGAGTGGGATCGATTTGGAGGTGTAGGGTCCGTCATGGACTGGGGCGATGTGTAACAGCATCATCGGACTGAGCTTGTCGTCATTGCAGGCAATCTCAACGCTGTGTGTTACAGGGAAGACATCCTCCTTCCTCATGTGGTACCCTTCCTGCAGGCTCATCCTGACATGAGCATCCAGCATGACAATGCCACCAGCCATACTGCTCATTCTGTGCGTGATTTCCTGCCAGACAGGAACGGCAGTGTTCTGCCATGGCCAGCGAAGAGCCCGGATCTCAATCCCATTGAGCACGTCTGGGACCTGTTGGATCAGAGGGTGAGGGCTAGGGCCATTCCCCCTAGAAATGTCCAGGAACTTGCAGGTGCCTTGGTGGAAGAGTGGGGTAACATCTCACAGTAAGAACTGGAAAATCTGGTGCAGTCCATGAGGAGATGCACTGCAGTACTTAATGCAGCTGGTGGCCACACCAGATACTGAATGTTACTTTTAGATTTTGACCCCCCCCTTTGTTCAGGGACACATTGTTCTATTTCTGTTAGTCACGTCTGTGAAACTTGTTCAGTTTATGTCTCAGTTGTTGAATCTTATGTTCATACAAATATTTACACACGTTTGCTGAAAATAAACAGTTGACAGTGAGAGGATGTTTATTTTTTAGCTGAGTTTAGTTACATTTCAAATGCTCAGCCAGGAGAGCAATATGGTCAAATTCACACACCTATCAATATTTTACATTTACATTTTAGTCATTTAGCAGACGCTCTTATCCAGAGACTTACAGTAAGTACATTCACATTAAGATAGCAAGGTGGAACAACCACATCACAGTAAGTAGCCTACAGTACATTAATCCTCAATATTATGCATTGTCATCCCTACTGCTTCTAATCTGGCAGACTCAAAAACACTCAACTTTTACTCAAGTAGAATTTTAAATGGATGAGTTTCACTTTTGAGTAATTTTCTATTAAAGTATCTTTACTTTTACTCAAGTATGACAATTGAGTACTTTTTCCACCACTGCTTACGAAGATCATAATAACCTTTTTATTATTGAAAAGAAAGGTTACGCAAGTGCACCATAGGTGCCCCTTGTCCTGTCTGTAAATTGCCAGTCCTCTCCAAAACAAATACGATATGATAGGAATACATAATTTTAAGATGTTTTATTTCATTCCACAACACTTTAGTCTAAATACTACATAAAAAAAACCCACAGAGGACCAACACCAGGGTTTAATAAATTATAACATTCCAGCATCAGAGTACATGTGCAAAGAAAATGAAATATACCTGTACATAATATATTTCAAGATACAAAGCAAAAACGTCTTCACCAAAATCAATGTGAGGTTACCCATCTCACTAACACTACAGTATACTGTATAATTCATTAGGAACTTTCATTAATTTCTTACTTTTTTTTACAGAGATTTTAAGGAGATTAAGTTAAATGGGCATCTAAACAGATGTAGTTCAATTAATTTACAATAAATAGCATGTTGTACATGTGTTGACCTTTTCTGTCTGCTATATTAAAATAACAATATAAAACAAAACAAAAAAAGCAAACAAAATATACAACAGTGCATCATTAACAAAGACATGGAGAGAGACTTTTCTGGTTAAATCTAAAATATTATTTACAGCAGATTACGTTCAATTATAATTTAACATGATTTTAGAATAATTGTCCATCTCCTTCAAATATGAATATCATGCATTTAACCTGCATGCTATGGTGTGTGTGTGTGTTACATCTGAATTACTCAATCCAACTAGAGCTCGTACAGTAGTTCTTCCATGTTGACACATTGTGCAGTCCTACTTTTGGGAACCTGCCTTGAAAGATGTTTGGGAATGTACAGGATTTCAGAGATGTAAATGGCCTGTTGCTTTGCTGTACCTGCCAGCAAGACCTCTTGATCAATGTAAGAATAAATATTTAAAATGTAAGACATTTGAAGGTCACTTGTTTTTGTTCATTGAGCCAAGTAATTAAAACCAAAAATGGAATCATAAATTGGGAAAATGTGCAATGCCATTTTCGTAATGCAGCCGAATAAACACAAATAAAACAATAAAATGGCACAATGATACCCCGAAAAGACTTCAGTAGATTCTTTAACACCTACAATTCTAAATAGTTTACTAAATGTCCAGCGGACAATGGTTAATGACACAATATTGCTTTTTTTTTTTTTTTAAAACAGGCCTTTCAACAGAATTTAAACAAATACATTCTCAAACACAAAAGGTTTAAGGTCATTCTGACATTAGGAATAGAAAAGAGAGCATACATAACAATACATAACAGCTGTATCAGTTGACCTCCATCAATTGCAACAACATCTCTAGCGTTATGGGCCGAATTCCAACTTGAGTTCCGATTTGCACTAATCTGACATCAATTCCCTTGCACAAATAATGCGAGTTAACAACACACATCTCAAGTTAGTATTCAGCTCTATGGGCAGTATAAACACCATGCGTGTTCACTCAGTATGGGCTGGATCACATAGATTATACAAGAAATAGAGGACTGTCTACTGTACACTTGGTTTCTATGGTAGCAGCTTCAGAAACAGTCCCAAGCAACTGTCCATCCTTCCATAAACCAGAACCATAAATCATAGAATTCTACAAGACTGACAAGTGACAACACAAGACTAATTCATTGAAACATTGATCATTTGTTCCAATATTTATATTTTTCTGGCACAGTTAAATAAGTAGGTAGTTAGGAACTTTTAGGAGATAAATACAAACGCATTAAAAAATATATATATACACACACACACACACACACGCACAACCATTCAAAGGTTTGGGGTTACTTAGAAATGTGCTTTTCTTTAAAAAACAAGCACATTTTTTGTCCATTAAAATAACATCAAATTGATCAGAAATACAGTGTAGACATGGTCAATGTTGTAAATGACTAATGTAGCTGGAAACGGCAGATTTTTATGGAATATCTACATAGGCGTACAGAGGCCCATTATCAGCAGCCATCACTCCTGTGTTCCAATGGCACGTTGTGTTAGCTAATCCAAGTTTATCATTTTAAAATGGCTAATTGAACATTAGAAAACCCTTTTGCAATTATGTTAGCACAGCTGAAAAACTGTTGTCCTGATTAAAGAAGCAATAAAACTGGCCTTCTTTAGACAAGTTGAGTATCTGGAGCAGCAGCATTTGTGAGTTCAATTACAGGCTCAAAATGGCCAGAAACAAAGCTCTTTCTTCTGAAACTCGTCAGTCTATTCTTGTTCTGAGAAATGAAGGCTATTCCATGTGCTAACATAATTGCAAAAGAGTTTTCTAATGTTCAATTAGCCATTTTAAAATTATAAACTTGGATTAGCTAACACAACGTGCCATTGGAACACAGGAGTGATGGCTGCTGATAATGGGCCTATGAGATATTCCATTAAAAATCTGTCGTTTCCAACTACAATAGTCATTTACAACATTAACAATGTCTACACTGTATTTCTGATCAATTTCATGTTATTTTAATGGACAAAAAAAGGCTTTTCTTTCAAAAACAAGGACCTTTCTAAGTGACCCCAAACTTTTGAACGGTTGTGTATATAATGTCTCCCCCCTCCACAATATCCTTCATTAGTGTTAATTACTTATCTTCTCAACAAAAACAAAACAATTTGCTCAACCCGTCAACCAGATTTTTGAGGGAAGACACATCCCAGTGGGTATCAAATGAACAGAGGACCTTTAATAGAAATTCATGCACATAAGTAACGAATGAAATAACAAAACGGATTAACAATGATAAGCCCAAATAGGGTACAGGTTCATGCATTCATGACATGATGCACACTGGCTGGCACTGGGAGGACAGCTATCTGCCTAATGGGGAAGTGTATATTAACAGCCACTGGAGTGTTCTGACAGGCGACAAGCTATTGGAAACGAAGGGTAGCAGATACATCAGGCCAACAGTGTAGTGCGAGATAGAGGTCATGTGCTACATTCACAGAGGTTGAGAGAGCGTCTCTCCTTCGTATGGTCTTCCCTGAAAAGTGGAGGATGAAAATTAATGTGTGTTTCTAGCTTTCCTGTTCCTTCGACTTCCCCTCTCTACTTCTCTCAAACGTCATCAAAGATTCTGCTCCGTGACGAGGACATGGACAGGTACCTGCCTGGTACATGTCTGCAACATGGAGAGGCACAGTGAGCATATTGTATATGTTTAACAACACACACACACACACACGTCTGTGTTATTTGCTTACAGGTATCGACCACAGCAGAGCAGAAAATTATACTAACACACTTAATTAGATAAGAGTGGGCACTGGGGGACGTATTACCTGGTGGAACCTGCTTCAAGAGGGTCGTCTGAAAGGGTCTCTGCATTGAAGTCCAAAGGCTCTGCGTCCTGGAGAAGTTCTATAGAGTCTCTCTCTGTTCCTCTGCCAGTCCGAGAGTACTTGGCCTCTGTTGGAGGAACGACAACAGTCAATACCATTTCACTGCCTTCCGCAGTTCAATTCAGATACATGTTAGAAGGGATTTATAAAGAAAATGTGGTGTTGATATCCTCAGTGGCGTTATGATAAGCCATGACTCTACAATAGGAAACGAACCAGTGATTGATTGTTTAACAAAGCAACGTGTAAAACCTAGCCAAACTGTAGAAAAACAAGCGCAACGTAATGCAAGCAGGCTCGGCGACCATTCACTCACGTCTAGTGTTAGGGACAGTATCGGAGTAGTTGGTCTCTGTCATTTCTGCTGCTTCATTTCTAATCCTGTTCCTGGCGGTGTCTTCCCGGGTGTTACCATAGCGCTCTTTCCACTCCTAGAACACAGGCCTGACGTTACCATCTGGATCTGTTTCTTTGCAAAAAAATAACTACCAACGCACACAATAAAGGGCCATGGGAAATGAAAACTAGGCACTCGCCCTTCGTCGGTTCTCTCCATCCTCAATCCTTTGGAGCTTTCTTTTCTCTGTCAGAAACAGAGAAATCGCTAAGTACCGTTGTTCTTGTCGACAACCACACATACACAGAAAACCAAAGCCCACCCCCCTGTCAAAAGGTTTCAATTCAAGTGGTGCCAAACCTCGCCGAATGAGCTCCTTGCCCTCATCGATCAGGTCAGAGGTCATTTCATTGTCTCCCACAAACTGCTGAAAGCCCAGGAGGTTCAGACAGCGGGTGCCCAGGCTAAAGGGTTCATACAGAAACTATGAGGGTCTATCATAAATCAATACTTGTTCTTGCACAGTATGCGTGTGCGCTGATAGTCCTTCTGGGTCATTGGAGGAGTACTCCTTGTAGAACAGTAAGTTGATATCATCATGTATCCTAATATTATTGATCTACAAATGCAATTGAATTCCAAAATCTAAACAGCAGACTGGACTCACCTGAAGTAGGTAGCGATGCAGAGCAGCAATATGAGCATGGGGTAATAGATGTAGAAGCCATTAGCTATGAACGATAGGACCCTCATAGAACCCATGATCTGCAAAGGAGTAACATATCATCAACATGAGGAAAAGAACACATCAAGGAATATGTTCAATCACTGTCAGAAGGACGTGCTTGTGTCTTACAGAGGTGTAGGCCGTCTGCTCCTTCTGTTGGTGGGAGATAGCAGAGTCCATGTGGATCAGACCCAGGAAGTTCAGACACAGAGGAGGGGTCAGACGGCAGAACAGCCTAAAGAGCAACAAGACGACATTAGACATTTAACATGAAATCATGTTACATACACATATGCCAGGGGAAAAGTAAGGGATGGTATGGTCATTTTCAGTGTAGCTGTCCACATACAGTATAGCTCTGTGCACATATGCACCAAAACCAGAAAAACACACCACTTTCTGAATGTCAATTTCCTCCATTTCTACCTTATACGGTCTATGATTTCCAGAGAGGTTCTCTCTCTTTGATACTTAGCTATCCAATCAGACCCAAATTCCTCCTCTCACTGCTCTCTACCGCCCAGTCACTTACATGCCACTGAACTGCAGGCTGTAGGCGTCAGTCTGGTGGTGGGAGGCCAGGTAGTAGTAGTTGAACACTCTGATCCGGAACACAGTGGAGTAAACACAGGTGCACAGGAAGAAGATGGTGATGAAGCACGCCATCTAGTGGACAAAACAATAACCATGTGAGAAGACCGACAAGCTCCAACTGAATTATGAATACACAACAGGATGTTGATGATATCAGATACTGGTGTATTACTGTACTAATTGGTGTAACTGCTTTCTGTTGGCGTCTCACCTCAATGTACAAGTAGTTGTAGTCTCTCTCAGCGAGCTGGATGAAGACAGCGAAGAGGGAGAGGACGGGTCGGGTGCTGAAGAAGGTGCACTCAGACCACACCACGGCCACAGAAAACAGAGACAACACCACAGCCAGCAGCCGGTAGAACCAATGTTTCAGCAGGCACTCCCAGTACCACTCTGGAGAAGAACAAGATACAAACACACAAGGATCTTAAGACGTTCAGAAACATCCCAAATGATAAGCGGAATGGAAGACTAGACAGGGTAAGACCCATAAAAAAAATGTTGTCTCCCCAGCGCATCACCGGGGGCGGGCTGTCTGCTCTCCAGGACACCTGCAGCGCCGATGTCACAGGAGGGCCAAGGGGATCATCGGGGATGGCAGCCACCCGGGCCACTACCTGTTGATCCCGCTGTCGTCCGGAGGGAGGGGGCAGTAAAGATGCATTGAAGCTAGGACCGAGAGACTGAGGGACAGGGGCCATCGGACTGTTGAATGGCCATCGCTGGCACATTGGAGGCTGCTGCCCTATATACATAGACTTTAAAATCGCTGGCCGCTTTAATAGTGGAACACTAGTCACTGATGATGTTTACATATTTTGCAATGCTCATCTCATACAGTGCCTTGCGAAAGTATTCGGCCCCCTTGAACTTTGCGACCTTTTGCCACATTTCAGGCTTCAAACATAAATATATAAAACTGTATTTTTTTGTGAAGAATCAACAACAAGTGGGACACAATCATGAAGTGGAACGACATTTATTGGATATTTCAAACTTTTTTAACAAATTAAAAACTGAAAAATTGGGCGTGCAAAATTATTCAGCCCCCTAAAGTGAATACTTTGTAGCGCCACCTTTTGCTGCGATTACAGCTGTAAGTCGCTTGGGGTATGTCTCTATCAGTTTTGCACATCGAGAGACTGAAATTTTTTCCCATTCCTCCTTGCAAAACAGCTCGAGCTCAGTGAGGTTGGATGGAGAGCATTTGTGAACAGCAGTTTTCAGTTCTTTCCACAGATTCTCGATTGGATTCAGGTCTGGACTTTGACTTGGCCATTCTAACACCTGGATATGTTTATTTTTGAACCATTCCATTGTAGATTTTGCTTTATGTTTTGGATCATTGTCTTGTTGGAAGACAAATCTCCATCCCAGTCTCAGGTCTTTTGCAGACTCCATCAGGTTTTCTTCCAGAATGGTCCTGTATTTGGCTCCATCCATCTTCCCATCAATTTTAACCATCTTCCCTGTCCCTGCTGAAGAAAAGCAGGCCCAAACCATGATGCTGCCACCACCATGTTTGACAGTGGGGATGGTGTGTTCAGGGTGTTGCTTTTACGCGAAACATAACATTTTGCATTGTTGCCAAAAAGTTCAATTTTGGTTTCATCTGACCAGAGCACCTTCTTCCACATGTTTGGTGTGTCTCCCAGGTGGCTTGTGGCAAACTTTAAACAACACTTTTTATGGATATGGCTTTCTTCTTGCCACTCTTCCATAAAGGCCAGCTTTGTGCAATATACGACTGATTGTTGTCCTATGGACAGAGTCTCCCACCTCAGCTGTAGATCTCTGCAGTTCATCCAGAGTGATCATGGGCCTCTTGGCTGCATCTCTGATCAGTCTTCTCCTTGTATGAGCTGAAAGTTGAGGGACGGCCAGGTCTTGGTAGATTTGCAGTGGTCTGATACTCCTTCCATTTCAATATTATCGCTTGCACAGTGCTCCTTGGGATGTTTAAAGCTTGGGAAATCTTTTTGTATCCAAATCCGGCTTTAAACTTCTTCACAACAGTATCTCGGACCTGCCTGGTGTGTTCCTTGTTCTTCATGATGCTCTCTGCGCTTTTAACGGACCTCTGAGACTATCTCAGTGCAGGTACATTTATACGGAGACTTGATTACACACAGGTGGATTGTATTTATCATCATTAGTCATTTAGGTCAACATTGGATCATTCAGAGATCCTCACTGAACTTCTGGAGAGAGTTTGCTACACTGAAAGTAAAGGGGCTGAATAATTTTGCACGCCCAATTTTTCAGTTTTTGATATGTTAAAAAAGTTTGAAATATCCAATAAATGTCGTTCCACTTCATGATTGTGTCCGACTTGTTGTTGATTCTTCACAAAAAAATACAGTTTTATATCTATATGTTTGAAGCCTGAAATGTGGCAAAAGGTCGCAAAGTTCAAGGGGGCCGAATACTTTCGCAAGGCACTGTATGTGAATGCTGTGTTCTTTCCTGTTCCTGTTCCGCTGTATCTTGGTCGGTGCTGCTCTGACATTGCTCGCCCAAATATTTGTATATTCTTGGTTCCATTCCTTTACTTTAGATTTGAGTGTGTTGTGAAATTGTTGGATATTACTTGTTAGATACTACTGCACTGTTAGAGCGAGAAACACAAGCATTTCGCTACACCCGCAATAACATCTGCTAAACAAGTGTATGTGACCAATACAATTTGATGTGACCCACCTACGGTAGGAGTGTAAAAGTATCGGCTGAGCCAGCTAGTTGGTTCTGTGGAGGGGAAGCTGCGGACAAACTGGTGGGCTGAGCTGGTCTCATTCTTCGCCACGTCCTCCAGGTGCATAGCCTGCTGCAGGAGGATCAGCCACTGGACACGGGTCCGGTTGTGTCTCTGCACTGCGTAAATTACCTGACCATTCACAAAAATAACCACATCAGTCTGATTTAACCACAATTGAATATAATATAGCTACTGGATATATCAGTACAAGAAGGTAAACACAATGAAATACTTAAGTGAAAAGCCTTGTAATATATTTCTTCATTTTACTTGTTTGTGAAGCTTCACCAGGCTCTTCTCACTGGGATAGGTGTTCTGTTTGTCATCAAAGTCCTCATAGTCATCCATGTTTCTGCCCATCTTCTCCTGGTAGTCCACAGGGCACTAAGGGAGAAAATTTGTGTGTTAGGATTAACAAAAATGCGCCCGTCTTTCTCAGGCCACGTCACATTCCTCACTTGTTTAATCCTGTGTTGGGGCTCCATCTATTCTTCACTAAGAATGTGCAAATTGTTTCTTTCCTCGTGAAGCTCCTTTAAATCTTACCTTTCTAAGAACAGTATCAATGTACTTCCTCAGTGGGTGGTTGTACTTGATGGATTCTTGGACCTTTCGCACTTCCTAAAACAGATCCACAAAAAAAAAAAAAAAACCTTTTTGAATTACTCTGCCATTTTTTAAGTCATGCCATGTCCCCACATGTCCTTGACTTTCCTAAATAAGTCTATAAAATCATACATAAATGAGATAAGCAGTTTCAAGAGGACACCGCGAGTCATTCACTGGCAGTCAGCCTGCGTAGCTGATGGCCCATCGAAACTACACCTAACAAATAAATTCACACATAGAATAAGGGAGTTAGCCTAAAGACGAGATTAAATTGACAATAGTCTGATGGGTGAGAATATTATAAATTGTATATGAAGAATCTGATGCAATATATTTCAACTGTTCTGCCTGCGCATTTGGAACCGGTCACCGGACCTGCTGTTTACGACTCTCTCTCTACCGCACCTGCTGTCTCTAACTCTGAATGATTGGCTATGAAAAGCCAACTGACATTTACTCCTGAGGTGCTGACCTGTTGCACCCTCTACAACCACTGTGATAATTATTATTTGACCCTGCTGGTCATCTATGAACGTTTGAACATCTTGGCCATGTTCTGTTATAATCTCCACCCGACACAGCCAGAAGAGGACTTGCCACCCCTCATAGCCTGGTTCCACTCTAGGTTTCTTCCTCGGTTCCAGCCTTTCTAGGGAGTTTTTCCTAGCCACCGTGCTTCTACATCTTCTTTGCTTGTCATTTGGGGTTTTAGGCTGGGTTTCTGTACAGCACTTTGTGACATCGGCTGATGTAAAAAGGGCTTTATAAATACATTTGATTGATTGATGCACAGCGGGGCTTGGAATTGACACAAAGGCAGGTAAACAGAGCGCCAAAAAGTGACTTTTTCAAATGATGTCTATATAGTATCAGAAAGAGCATATTCTGTAGTTTCCAAATTACCTATCATTGCCAAAACAACCCTTGAGCTCTATAAAAAAATATATATAACTTTTTGGGAGAATTACCAAGATTCCATGCGCTCCCCACGTGAACTCGCAACACTCACAGTAATATATTTAAATTCAAAATGCTATTTTGTTCTTTTTCAATGCTTTTATTCAAAATTCAAAATGTTCCTTAAGACCAGCTTGTAATGAATGAATGATATTTGTGGTGATGTTTATTTAAATGGTTTTTAACACAAATTGTGTCGTTTGTGTTTTTTTCCTTTGTATGGTCTACAGTTCTTTGAAATTATTTTGTGTTCTAATGTTATAAACACAACCAAATGATATTTTTTGCGATAGCATACTGTATATAAAATGTATTTATTAGACTGTTAGAATGTTGACGTTCAAAAGAAGCGTCATTGGCCCGAAGGGGGGGGGGGGGGGTCAAACGAGGCCAGGCTTTTCTAGTGTTAAACACAATTTAACTCAGTTTCTAAGACACAGAGCACACTAAACTTTCCATTTCATAGTGAGAGCAGGAAGTATTCCCTACCTCCATGACATCCTCTAGGTTCTCCTGTGCATCAGCCTTCTCTGTCATCAGCTTGGCTGCCTTGAAGTAGGTCTTGATGAGCAGGTGTCCCCGCCGCGAGGCGTTCCAATAGGAGCGCGGAATCTCCACCAGGCCGTAACCCAGCAACAGCACCAGCAGGAACAGACCCCAGGTGTTGGCTGCAGTGATGCCTATTGTCTGCAGCTCATACCTGAGAGAAGCAGGTAGACAGACCAAACCAGATTTACGTGAGACGAAGACAAACATGGTTCCTCCTAATTACCCTTCCATGTTTGCACCGAGTTGTGTAGAATACAAATGAGGTGAAATACGGAATATTAAACTTTTTTTTTGTGTAGTCAACAGCACACTTTCCAAACCACAAATTTGTCCATGTTGCGGTGCACTCACCAGGAGAGGTGCCACTGAGGATGAACGGCCACGTAGATAAGCAGTGAGCCGAAGATGAGCAGGTACGTTCCGTAATAAATGGCATTCTCTATCAGTGCAGTCTTTATTTTCCCAGTGATGGAAAAGCCCCCTGAGCGTGCATAGGACTGCATGAAGGGCAGCAGCAGCCTGCAAGAACATAAACATCTGGAGTAAGGCAGGTGTACTAGAATATGTGAATTAAGAGAACATCTCTATAGGGACAGATGTGGGTGATTGGCTTAGTGAAGAAAGACTGTCAGTCAAACTAAAATTAACTCGGGCAGACAATTCCTGTCCCAAGTCCTTGTCAGTCTAGTGTTTCCAGTACAAGTACATACAACACCATGCAAATTCTGCTCTAAACCTCACCAGGTGAGACACTGAGAGGTCCAGTAAACAACTCTCCAGAACACAGGCATGATTCCATCTGGAATGTAGCTCCATGGCTTGTAACACACCTTTAGAACACTGTCAAGGAAAACACAAAGTGTTAATATGTAAGCAAACTTGGGGAAATAAAGCTTACGCTATACTGATTATACACCGAGTTAGTTATACACCGAGTTAAATGTTTTGTACACTCAGTGTATACTGTGCTGGTGACCTATTTAAGATGAATCAAAACATTGAAACTGGAGCAAAGTACACGAACATTGATCTTCATATTTAAACCATGGAACTCCAATGTTTGCCTTGTATAAACTATTAGGGTAACATGTCAGACTGGGGGGAAAAAACACTTTACATAACGATGAGCAAAACTAAAAAGGACCCGATGTAGTCAACATTTCATGGTAGGAAGAGGCTGGACTTTTACAAGTGAAATTAGATTACATCTAGCTGTTGCAAATAAGTGTGTGTGACAACAGATACACAAAACCTGTCTTGTAAATCTGATTTAGACGAGCCTCTGCAAAACCTCTGGTTTGAGAAGAGAGCTGAAATACAGTGTCATGTTTGAAATTACAGCAGTGGTTACTGCTTTCTGGCTGGGCCCCTCATCCCTGGTCTTTGGTAACCAGGGTACGCTGGCGTTTTGTTCAACCAAATCCTGACCTTTGACCTATCATGTCATTACCCTGAATGCTGAACCAAATCCTATTACACATGAACATTTGATGACACCCTAGGCACTCTAACCTTTTAGTGGCAGTGGCCATAGTTGAGTTTCCTGCTGTTTGATTGGATAGCAGTGGGATCACAGGGAGTACAGCGGGATGTTCCTCATGATCAATCTTACACTGCTTGTAGATTGTCTGAAAGGTCAAACACACAGGAAGACATCAGAGAGGTACGCAAACACACATACACCACAAAGTTAATGGTCACCATTTTGATCCAGGTTTTTTGTCAAAGGGAATGGATAAGATGAGGCTTCAGTGTGTGGTGAATGTGTTCAATAATAGTACTAACCGTGCTGATGTCCAGAGGAAGAATGAAGACGATGAGGAAACACAGGTACCAGGCCAGCAAGGTGCCAAACAGCACCATCCTCTGCTGCTTACGGAAGTCTGCATAGCGATGCAGCAGGAACAGAGCCAGGAAGAACACCACCACTATCTCAATGCCCAGCGCAGCCCCACTCATCCTGCCTCTCTTACCGCTCTCTCAACGGCAGTCACTGAAAAGAGAGAAAGTTTTAGATTCAATCCCTAGAAGTTATATAGACTAGAGGCTGTGAAAGAGAAATGCCATATTCACTACCTAATATCATATTAATTCATTTAAAATTTGCTTTCAGGGTTCTTCCCCGGATTCTTTTAATGAGGTGGTGCTGCTGCGTATAGCCGGGGGGGGACTGTAACCACCATTTCCTGCAATCTAGGGCAAACAATTGCCTTATATGATAACATATGTTACCAGTCCACAAGGTGGCCCAGCACCTCTAACATTCCTTTGGAGAAAACGCTGGCTTTTCTTACACTGAAGAAATTAATCAAAAATTTAATTATAGTAATAAAAACAATCCAAAACACAGAACATAGTAAGCAGACATCAATCAAAGCTATATACAGGTGTTGTCAGATCCAGTGGACAGTAGAACAGAATTAACGGAGGTCCTTGAAAGCTTTTCTGAACAGCTCAGTCTTGAGCTGAGCCTTAAATGAGCCCAGAGACTCTGCAGCCCTGACAATGACTAGAAGTCTGTTCCACAGCCGTGTCACCCATAGTATTTAGTCTGCTGTGGGGCTGCTGAAGGGAGATAGACCTGGAGGAGTGAAGGTGTGTGTGGGGCAGGAGGGTAGAATGAGGAGTGAGGACAGACAGATTCTTGGGTACAGAGTTTCTCTCTTGTCAGTCACTGAGAGTAACTAAACTAGCCCATGTGGGCTAACATGTTTTAGATTGGTAAGTTAGGCTTGTGGCCAGATAACTCAACTTGTAGTAATCATGGTGGAATTACCGACCGGGGGGCCCCCATTGATTTTCTTAGCAAACATTTCTCTCCACCATCTGGCAAAATGAGTAGAATTGCATGAAATGAACTCTAAAACTTCTCTCTGTTGTCAAGAGGGGGGCCATTAAATTGTTTTTCTTGGAAGATGGGGAAGGTGAGCTCTTAAAGACGACTGGAAGGGCTCCAGTAGGTTGTGAGTGGCCAGATGGTGTTGATGGGCGTACTCAGGAAGGGCTGGTTGGAGATAGGCCTGTGGTTCTGGATGTCGTCATGGTCAGATCCTAATAAAATGGAGATCTTAAGAAAAAAATAAAGCTCCAGCCTTTTTAAGTACGGATTTGACTGAGGCGAGTTTGAGCTGAGGAGGGACACATCCAGTGATGAGGGATTGTTGATGATTTCTGTGAAGAAAGGCTCCAGAGCAGGTAAGCAGGTGTTGACCAGGGAGGTGGGGAATAGGGTCAAGTGAATAAGTGGTGGGCCTCATGGCCTCACTGTCCTAACCAGCTTGGTTACATCAGCTGCAGTGTCTATGGTGAAGGTGGAGAACCTGGACTCAGGAAGCGTAGATCAACTAAGGGGCTGGATGGGACAGGATGGTGTTGAGGTTTTCAATTTTGCTTTGGAAGAAGCCCAGGTATTGATTGCAGCGTTCTGAGGAGAGCAGGGTTTGGGGTTTTGAGACTCCTAAACTGAATGGAGCATAGGCCTCTAAAGTGTGACCAATGTGGTTGCATATGCGGCCAAAGATTTTGCTGTGCGACCAGGAGTATTATTTTGGGATCACTGTGTGACAGTGGAGGCTCCTCAGAGGAGGAAAATGTAAAGATGGTAAAACGTTTAAAAAGTAATTATTTTAGATAAAACTATACTGAATATAAATCGCATCACCAAACAATTGGTTAAAACACTATTTTGCAAAGAAAGTGTACAGTAAACTCAACAGCACTCTATAGCAGCATGGTGTAGCCGGAGGACAGCTAGCTTCCGTCCTACTCTGGGTACATTGACCTCAATAGAAAACATAGGAGGCTCATGGTTTTCACCCCTCCCATAGACATACACAGTAATTATGACAACTTCCAGAGGACCTCCTCCATCCTATCAGAGCTCTTGCAGCATGAACTGACATATTTTCCACCCAATCAAGTTTTAGAGAAATAATCCAGTACTGAAAGCATATGCTACAGCTAGCTAGCACTGCAGTGTATAACATGTGGTGAGTAATTGACTCAGAGTGAGAAAGACAATAGCTTTCTTAGTAATAGTATTTATTCCTCAATGAAGGAGAAGCAAGAGAGAAATATAGAGATTGTAAAAATGTCTCACTTTCAGTTTCACTTAGCTAGCAAATACAGGTAGCTAGTTTAGCCTACTGAAACACCCTGCTCAAACAGAGCAATGCTATATTGGCTAGCTGGCTATGACTATCCAACACAACACTGGAACTCTTCTAAGTCAAGGTAAGCTTTTGGTATTACTAATTTATTGCCACCGGGGCCCGCCGGTATAACTGCTTACTGATTGTACACTAATGTTACTGCATGATTGCAGCAGGTTTACTAACAAGTTAGTTATATTAGCTATGCTGACTATGACGTTACTTTAGCTAATATGGTGACAATGATGTAGGCTGTGTGTAGAGCTTGGAAAGGTTTTTTCGCCTGGTCACATACAGCTGATGTGTTGTGCATTGAAGTCCACAAGTGAAGGGACAAGGTGAGAGGAGGAGAACTCATAAAAGGAATACTATGTGGTTGCTATGAACTAAGTTCACTTTCAAAAAAAATATTAAACGGAAGCAAACGGGGATAAACATACCTGAATGTGTCCAATAGAAACTCTCGTTTGCAACGGTTGGACTAATGATTACACCCTATATCAGCAAGATGCTGGCAAGTGTGCAAGGCAGTATTTAATGTCACTGTCGCCTCAAATTTGTCTCTCGACCTGTGTGCACCTACGTTGTAAACTTTCATTCATAGGCTGGGTTTTAGCAACCTCATGATGGCTATATATAGTCATAGCTGTGTACATTCCCCCTCAAGCAAACACCAAGACAGCCCTCAAGGAACTTCACTGGACTCATATTACTCCAGTGCTAGCCTCCCTACACTGGCTTCCTGTCAAGGCAAGGGCTGATTTCAAGGTTTTACTGCTAACCTACAAAGCATTACATGTGCTTGCTCCAACCAATCTTTCCGATTTGGTCCTGCCGTACATACCTAGACGTACGCTACGGTAACAAGACGCAGGCCTCCTTACGGTCCCTAGAATTTCGAAGCAAACAGCTGGAGGAAGGGCTTTCTCCTATAGAGCTTCATTTTTATGGAATGGTCTGCCTATCCATGTGAGAGACGTAGACTCGGTCTCAACCTTTAAGTCTTTATTGAAGACTCATCTCTTCAGTAGGTCCTATGATTGAGTGAAGTCTGGCCCTCTCTCTCTGAGGACCTGAGCCCTAGGACCATGCCTCAGGACTACCTGGCCTGATGACTCCTTGCTGTCCCCAGTCCACCTGGCCGTGCTGCTGCTCCAGTTTCAACTGTTCTGCCTGCAGACCTTGCTACCTGTCCCAGACCTTCTGTTTTCAACTCTCTAGAGACAGCAGGAGCAGTAGAGATACTCTGAATGATTGGCTATGAAAAGCCAAATGACATTTACTCCTGAGGTGCTGAGCTGTTGCACCCTCTACAACCACTGTGATGATTATTATTTGACCCTGCTGGACATTTATGAACATCTTGGCCATGTTCTGTTATAATCTCCACCCGGCACAGCCAGAAGAGGACTGGCCACCCCTCATAGCCTGGTTCCTCTAGGTTTCTTCCTAGGTTCCTGCCTTTCTAGGGAGATTTTCCTGGCCACCATGCTTCTCCACCGCATTTAACCATGGAAAGAGGTCTGGAAATATGGCTGCGTATAGTTATTCCCTCCGTAAGGCAATCAAACAAGCGAAATGCCGGTACAGAGACAAGGTGGAGTCGCAATTCAACGACTCAGACACGAGACATATGTGGCAGGGTCTACAGGAAATCACGGACTACAAAAACAGCCTGTTTCATGGACACCGACGTCATGCTTCCAGACAAACTAAACACTTTCCTTGCCCACTTTGAGGATAATACAGTGCCACCGTCGCGGCTCGCTAACATCGACTACAGCTCAGCATTCAACACCATAGTACCCTCCAAGGCCGCCTTTCGTTCCAGTTCTCTGCTGCCTGTGACTGGAACGAATTGCAAAAATCGCTGAAGTTGGAGACTTTTATCTCCCTCACCAACTTCAAACATCTGCTATCTGAGCAGCTAACCGATCGCTGCAGCTGTACATAGTCTATCGGTAAATAGCCCACCCAATGTTTACCTACCTCATCCCCATACTGTTTTTATTTATTTACTTTTCTACTCTTTTGCACACCAATATCTCTCTCTACCTGTACATGACCATCTGATCATTTATCACTAGTGTTAATCTTCAAAATTGTAATTATTTGCCTACCTCCTCATGCCTTTTGCACACAATGTATATAGACTCTCTTTTTTTCTACTGTGTTATTGACTTGTTTATTGTTTACTCCATGTGTAACTCTGTGTTGTCTGTTCACACTGCTATGCTTTATCTTGGCCAGGTCGCAGTTGCAAATGAGAACTTGTTCTCAACTAGCCTATCTGGTTAAATAAAGCTGAAATAAAAAAATAAAATAAAAATCATCAAGCTGGAGGCCCTGGGTCTCAACCCCACCCTGTGCAATTGGGTCCTGGACTTTGACGGGGCGCCCCCAGGTGGTGAAGGTAGGAAACAACATCTCCCCTTCGCTGACCCTCAACACTGGGGCCCCACATGGGTGAGTGCTCAGCCCTCTCCTGTAGTCCCTGTTCACCCACGACTGCGTGGCCATGCATGCCTCCAACTCAATCATCAAGTTTGCAGACAACACAACAGTACTGGGCTTGATTACCAACAACGACACAGCCTACAGGAACGAGGTGAGGGCACTCGGAGTGTGGTGTCAGGAAAACAAACTCTCACTCAACGTCAACAAAACAAAGGAGATGATCGTGGACTTCAGAAAACAGCAGAGGGAGCACCCCCTATCCACATCGAAGGGACAGCAGTGGGAATACCAAGGTGGAAAGTGAAGTTCCTCGGCGTACACATCACAGACAAACTGAAATGGTCCACCCACACAGACAGTGTGATGAAGAAGACGCAACAGCGCCTCTTCAACCTCAGGAGGCTGAAGAAATTTGGCTCGTCACCCAAAACCCTGACAGGACGCACAATCGAGAGCAACCTGTCGGGCTGTATCACAGGCTGGTACAACAACGGCACCGCCCTCAACCGCAAGGCTCTCCAGAGGGTGGTGCGGGGGGCAAACTACCTGCCCTCCAGGACATCTGCAGCACCTGATGTCATTGGAAGGCCAAAAGATCATCAAGGACAACAACCACCCAAGCCACTGCCTGTTCACCCCGCTACCATCCAGAAGGCGAGGTCAGTACAGGTACATCAAAGCTGGGACTGAGAGATTGAAAAACAGCTTCTATCTCAAGAGGCTGCTGCCTACATTGAGACCCAATCACTGGACACTTAAATCAATTGATCACTAATAACTTTAAATAATGCCACTTTAATAATGTTTCCAGTGGCAAGAAAAAGTATGTGAACCCTTTGGAATGACCTGGATTTCTGCATAAAATTTGATCTGATCTTCAGTCACTACAATGGACAAACACAGTGTGCTTAAACTAACACAGAAATTATTATAGTTTTTCTTGTCTATATTGAATACATCATTTAAACATTCACAGTGTAGGGTGGAAAAAGTATATGAGCCCCTAGGCTAATGACTTCTCCAAAAACTAATTGGAGTCAGGAGTCAGCTAACCTGGATTCCAATCAATGAGACGAGATTGGAGATGTTGGTTAGAGCTGCCTTGCCCTATAAAAACAAACTCAAATCTTGAGTTTTCTATTCACAAGAAGCATTGCCTGATGTGAACCATGCCTCAAACAAAAAAGATCTCAGAAGACCTAAGATTAATATTTGTCGACTTGCATAAGGCTGGAAAGGGTTACAAAAGTATCTCTAAAAGCCTTGATGTTCATCAGTCCACGGTAAGAAAAATGGTTTTTAATGGAGAAAGTTCAGTGCTGTTGCTACTCTCCCTAGGAGTGACTGTCCTGCAAAGATGACTGACTGTAAGAGCACAACGCAGAATGCTCAATGAGGTTAAGAAGAATCCTAGCGTGTCAGTTAAAGACTTACAGAAATCTCTGGAATATGCTAACATCTCTTGACGAGTCTACAATATGTTAAACACTAAACAAGAATTGTGTTCATGGGAGGACACCATGGAAGAAGCCACTGCTGTCGCAAAAGAGCATCTGATGTTCCACAGCGCTACTGCCAAAAATTCTGTGGACAGATGAAACTAAAGTTGTGTTGTTTGGAAGGAACACACAACAATATGTGTGGAGAAAAAAAAGGCACACCACACCAACATCAAAACCTCATCCCAACTGTAAAATATGGTGGAGGGAGCATCATGGTTTGGGGGTGCTTTGCTGCCTCAGAGCCTGGACAGCTTGCTATCAGACGGAAAAATGAATTCCCAAGTTTATCAAGACATTTTGGAAGAGAATGTAAGGCTATCTGTCCATTAATTGAAGCTCAACAGAAGTTAGGTGATGCAACAGGACAACAACCCATTAGACAGAAGTAAATCAACAACAGAATGGCTTGAACAGTATTTGTAATAAGGTAATTTGTAATAATGACAATTACAACAATACTGAATGAACACTTATTTGAACTTAATATAATACATCAATAAAATCAATTTAGCCTCAAGTAAATAATGAAACATGTTCAATTTGGTTTAAATAATGCAAAAACAAAGTATTGGAGAAGAAAGTAAAAGTGCAATATGTGCTATGTAAGAAAGCTAACGTTTCAGTTCCTTGCTTAGAACATGAGAACATATGAAAGCTGGTGGTTCCTTTTAACATGAGTCTTCAATATTCCCAGGTAAGAAGTTTTAGGTTGTAGTTATTATAGGGATTATAGGACTATTTCCCTCTATACCATTTGTATTTCATTAACCTTTGACTATTGGATGTTCTTATTAGGCACTTTAGTATTGCCAGTGTAACAGTATAGCTTCCGTCCCTCTCCTCCCTGGGCTCGAACCAGCAACACAATGACAACAGCCACCGTCGAAGCAGCGTTACCCAAGCAGAGCAAGGGGAACAACTACTAGAAGGCTCAGAGCAAGTGACGTTTGAAACGCTATTAGTGCGCGCTAACTAGCTAGCCATTTCACTTCGGTTACACCAGCCTCATCTCGGGAGTTGATAGGCTTGAAGTCATAAACAGCGCAATGCTTGACGCACAAGGAGGAGCTGCTGGCAAAACGCAGGAAAGTGCTGTTTGAATGAATGTTTACGTGCCTGCTTCTGCCTACCACCGCTCAGTCAGATACTTGTATGCTTGTATGCTCAGTCAGATTATATGCAACGCAGAACACGCTAGATAATATCTAGTAATATCATCAACCATGTGTAGTTAACTAGTGATTATGATTGATTGTTTTTTTATAAGATAAGTTTAATGCTAGCTAGCAACTTACCTTGGCTTACTGCATTCGCGTAACAGGCAGGCAGTCTCCTTGTGGAGTGCAACGAGAGAGAGGCAGGTCGTTATTGCGTTGGACTAGTTAACTGTAAGGTCGCAAGATTGGATCCCCCGAGCTGACAAGGTGAAAATCTGTCTTTCTGCCCCTGAACAAGGCAGTTAACCCACCGTTCCTAGGCCGTCATTGAAAATAAGAATGGGTTCTTAACTGACTTGCCTAGTTAAATAAAAGGTATCCAAAAAAAAAAAAAAAAAAAAAAAAATACAGATTTCCAATTGTTATGAAAACTTGAAATCGGCCCTAATTTATCTGCCATTCCGATTAATCGGTCAACCTCTACTACGGAATGCTTTCTACACCTTGTAGACTGCATGCCCCGAGGGCGGGCGCGGGGGGGCAACTGAATATTAGGAAGTTGTTCCTCATGTTTAGTATACTCGGTGTATAGCATATGTTCAGTTTGAGAAGGAGAGAGCTAACATGAAGTGGAGGATCAGAGCTAAACTTACATAGCTTGCTACTGCTATAATTAATTTGATTAAAAACAGTGTTTCTTGCACATGATGTATTTATCAGAGTTATTGACCTCACAATAAGCCAGATGAGTAACTTACATTGTGGTGCTGAAACGTGAAGCAGCAGCCGCGCGTCACAATCAATCACTAACGGACAGCAGGCCAATTCGAGTAGGCATAATTCATATAAACCGTCTTCATTTTAAATTAGACTTTGCTAACAACAAGAGGTCTTTGTGTTGGAGCCTATATCTTTCTATTATGAGGTAGGCCTACCTGTTTGACAGACTATTAGGCTATAGGCTGCTATATCCATAGATTTGTCGGTCAGTTCCTCCACCCACCATGCACTCTTTAAATGCCCTACCTCCATATCAGGGCTGTTAAGTTAAAACCAAGACTTGAATTGAGAAAGTATGCCATAGGACTACCTTTAATTAAAGAAAATGGCAAAAGGCATAGGCCTACCCCTTGTTAGCTTAAAATTTAGAAGAAAATAAAACGGATCCGTTTTAATAAAGTAATCCATAACAGCGCTTTGGTCCGCAATGATTTATGCTAGAAACAAGCTGTAAAATACCCGGGAAAGAAGTGACTCCGATGCATAAAGTGATGTCTTTTTAACATTTCTTTAACATTGAGAGGCTGAACTACAACCTTCTATAACAGAAAAGACAAAAAAAATAATTTGCTTGGTAAGTAATCTAATTCCATCACTATTCAATTTCTGTACAATAGAAGATGTTTACACCCAGCCAGCTTTTAGTGAAACACTTGTGACCTCGTGAAGCAACAGAAGAGTAGCCTGCAGTTAAAGCTTACATTTTTCTGCGTTGGTAGACCTAACTTTTGAAAGTACCAGGCTCAGATTCCTAATGATGTCTCAGATTATTTTTTTTTTTTTAAATTTTATCCCCTTTTTCTTTTTACGATCTTATCTCTTTGCTGCAACCCCAACGGGCTCGGGAGAGGCGATGGTAGGGTCATGCGTCCTCCGAAACTTGACCCGCCAAACCGCGCTTCTTAAATAACCGCTCGCTTAACCCGGAAGCCAGCTCCACCAATGTGTCGGAGGAAACATTGTTCAACTGACGACCGAAGTCAGCCTGCAGGCACCAGGCCCGCCACAAGTAGTCCCTAGAGCTCAGTGAACCAAGTAAAGTCCTCCCCGGCCAAACCCTCCCCTAACCTGGACGACGCTGGGCCAATTGTGCACCGCCTTATGGGACTCCTATGGGATCGAACCCCAGGCTGTAGTGACGCCGCAACACTGTTTTAATCTGCAATAGGACATTTTTTCTCGGACCTGCAAATATGATGATAGATTCATGCAATGATTTTACTATAAAGGATATGTTTCCACCCATACTGTGGTCTGCGAACCCACAACCTTCTGGCCCGCAGCCCTGTGTACCATCAAAATCCATGTAATGCTTACATCCACAGTTTCTAATGATGCATTTCTAAGGAGACATGTTTTCTACTATCCAATTTGTTTTAATTATTATTTGGGTTATATAGGGGAAGGTCACTTTCAAGCATTCAGGGAGGGTTTAGGTAAAATATAGGGAGGGCCATCCATTTAAATTTCTGAAGAGGTCCGATTTTCTCCATGGAACCATTATAAATAACAGTCACTCCCTAATCTCTAGAAAAATGGAAAGGCATAGGCCTACCCCTTGTTAGCTTAACATTTTGAAGATAATAAAACGGATCCGTTTTAATAAAGTAATCCATAACAGCGCTTGGAACAGCGACCGTGCATGGAAACATAAAATCCCTCAAATGAGCAGAGAGCGCCGCCTTGCTTGCTAACTAGCTAATTCTACACATTGGCCGTGTTCGAGAGCATCAAAACCGTGATGTATGATGGGTAAATTGTGACTGACTGACTGATCTACAAACAATATTGAGTGGTTATTTAGAATGCAAGGTGATGTGTAGATCAGAGTCAGTCTCGACCTGACTTAAAGTCGGCTCGGCTGCAATGTCGAACGCGCCCAACGTTTTAGCTGGTATGTCAGCTCACATTACAATTCAATAACAAAACAAACAAAGATGCTTCCACACTTGTTAAACAAAAATCTAACTTGTCAAACCAAATTAACATCAACGCTTCAATTGTCTTATTTATTTATCGCATTTTGGGCCGCGATGAAATATTAATAGCAAACGACCTGTCAAAAATACTCAATTATAGCTAGCATTAGCTAACCTCGACTCGCGAACAAACGGTCTTTGTAGCTAACTACATACGCTAAAATAGTATCTTACCTTCGTTTTTGTTTCGAATATACGGTTAGAATTATAGCCAAAATCCCAGCTATGATCATGTAAAATACAACCACTGTGTACCATGTAAGAATTAGCGTCACATCCTTGGTTCTTCCTGGTCTGCGTTATGGCAGCTGAGGATGATGGGAAGTGTACGCGTTTCTAACATGTTTTGTCTCAAAGTACCTTTGAGCTAAAATACTATGGACTACATATACAGGAACCAATAATGAAGTCAGAGAGAGCCACGTCTTTCAAAATGACAACGCAAACAAAAATAAAAGTTGGAAAGAAGGAAACATTAAAATCACTCAAAATCAGTATGACTATGTTCTTATTCCAGATCAGAATCACATTTATTCGGTTAATATATTTACACATACCCAGAATTTTTATTGGTGATATGGTGCTGCTAGCAGTATACAACATATAGAGACAGAAACAGAGAGGAATTTATACAGCTCTCTATGTTCACTTATCATTTTTGTATGTAATGTATATAAACTTTGTGTAAATTCCTCTGTCTGTTTCTGTCTCTATACGTTGTCTGGGATGGCACAGTAGAGAGGAGCCTGGAGAGAAATGGGGGAGGGTGGAGTTGGTAGTAGATTGGGGGATGGGGGGTAGTAACCTGAGAGTTGAGAGTATTTTGTGATTCGAAACTGCAATAGAACTGATTCAGTTTTTTCAGCAGTAGGAGTCGCCTGCTATATGGGGGCTTTGTGTTTGTAACTGGTGCACTTTTGAAGCCCTCTCCAGACAGATGAGCTCGAGAAATGTTTCAACTCTAAAATGTATAGAAAGAACTATAATGCATAGTTGTAAACATGTTTTGAGACGATATTGTTTGTTTACATTTACTTTGTTTACAAATATTGGAGTAAAACAAGCATATATTTTGGGTTCTAATGGGTTACGACAGTTGAACTAAGCTCCACTATGTTCTTCAAGAATCAATGGGTATATAGAATATATATATACAAAACTATGTGGACACCCCTTCAAATGAGTGGATTCGACTATTTCAGCCACACCTGTTGCTGGCAGGTGTATAAAATTGAGCACACAGCCATGCAATCTCCATAGAAACATTGGCATTAGAATGACCCGTAATGAAGAACTCAGTGACTTTCAACGTGACACTGTCATAGGATGCCACCTTTCCAACAAGTCTGTTCGTCACATTTCTGCCCTGCTAGAGCTACCCTGATCAACTGTAAGTGCTGTTATTGTGAAGTGGAAACATCTAGGAGCAACAACGGCTCAGATGGGAAGTGGTAGGCCACACAAGCTCACAGAACAGAACTGATGAGTGCTGAAGCTCGTAGCGCGTAAAAATCGTCTGTCCTCAGTTGCAGCAAACTGCCACTGGAAGCAATATCAGCACAATAACTGTTCGTCAGGAGCCTCGGGAAATGGGTTTCCATGGCCGAGCAGCCGCACACAAGCCTAAGATAACTATGCACAATGCCAAGCGTTGGCTGGAGTGGTGTAAACTCGTCGCCATTGGACTCTAGAGCAGTGAAAACACGTTCTCTGGCGTGATGAACCACGCATCACTATCTGGCAGTCAGACAGACAAATCTGGGTTTGGCAGATTCAAGGAGAACGCCACCTGCTCGAATGCATAGAGCCAACTGTAAAGTTTGGTGGAGGAAGAATTATGGTCTGGGGCAGTTTTTCATGGTTCAGGCTAGGCCCCTTTAGTTCCAGTGAAGGGAAATCTTAACGCTTCCTGTTTCCTCATTACAAAGCTCCCGAGGTCCATACAGCAATGGTTTGTCGTGATCGGTGTGGAAGGACTTGACTGGCAGGCCGACTGAATTGGAAGACCGACTGCCCGACCTTGTGGCTGAATGGAAGCAAGTCCCCTCAGCAATGTTCCAACATCTAGGGGAAAGCATTCCCAAAATCGTGTAGGCTGTTATAACAGCAAAGAGGGGACCAACTCTATATTAATGCACATGATTTTGGAATGAGATGTTTGACGAGCAGGTATCCAAATACTTCTGACCATGTAGTATATATATACGGTACCCGTCAAAAGTTTAGACACATCAAGGGTTTTCTTTATTTTGACAATTTTCTACATTGTAGAATAATAGTGAAGACATCAAATCTATGAAAAAACATTTATGGAATCATGTAGTAACCAAAAACATGTTAAACAAATATTTTAGATTCTTCAAAGTAGCCACCCTTTGCCTTGATGACAGCTTTGCACACTCCCAGCTTCACCTGGAATGCTTTTCCAACAAGCTTGAAAGATTTCCCACATATGCTGACACTTGTTGGCTGCTTCTCGTTCACTCTGCGGTCCCAATCGTCCCAAACCATCTCAATTGGGTTGAGGTTGGTTGATTGTGGTGGCCAGGTCATCTGATGAAGCACTCCATCACTCTCCTTCTTGGTCAAATAGCCCTTACACAGACTGGAGGTGTGTTGTGAGACGCCGCACAAGTCCTCAACTGACAGCTTTATTAAATAGTACCCGCAAAACACCAGTCTCAACGTCAACAGTGAAGTGGCGACTCCGGGATGAGTTCCTCTGCCCAGTGTCTGTGTTCTTTTGCCCATCTTAATATTTTATTTTTATTGGCCAGTCTAAGACATGGCTTTGTCTTTACAACTCTGCCTAGAAGGCCACCATCCCGGGGTCACCTCTTCACTGTTGACATTGAGACTGGTGTTTTGCGGGTACTATTTAAGGAAGCTGCCAGTTGAGGACTTGTGAGGCGTCTGTTTCTCAAACTAGACACTCTAATGTACTTGTCCTCTTGCTTAATTGTGCACCGGGGCCTCCCACTCCTCTTTCTATTCTGGTTAGAGCCAGTTTGTGCTGTTCTGTGAAGGAAGTAGTACACAGCGGTGTACGAGATCTTCAGTTTCTTGGCAATTTCTCGCATGGAATAGCCTTCATTTCTCAAAACAAGAACAGACGAGTTTCACGAGTTTCAGAAGAAAGTCGTTTGTTTCTGGCCATTTTGAGCCTGTTATCGAACCCACAAATGCTGATGCTCCAGATACTCAACTACTCTAAAGAAGGGCAGTTTTATTGCTTCTGTAAATCAGCACAACAGTTTTTAGCTCTACTTACATCAATAAAAAATGGTTTTCTAATGATCAATTAGCCTTTTAAAATTATAAACTTGGATTAGCTAACACAACATGACATTGGAACACAGGAGTGATGGTTGCTGATAATGGGCCTCTGTTTGCCTATGTAGATAATTCCATTAAAACATCTGCCATTTCCAGCTACAATAGTCATTTACAACATTATCAATGTCAACAACATGATCAATGTCTACTGTAGTTCTGATAAATGTGATAGTATTTTAATGGACAAAAAATTTGCTTTTCTTTCAAAAACAAGGACATTTCTAAGTAACCCCAAACTTTTGAACAGTTGCGTATATACAGTGACTTGCGAAAGTGTTCGGCCCCCTTGAACTTTGCGACCTTTTGCCACATTTCAGGCTTCAAACATAAGATATAAAACTGTATTTTTTGTGAAGAATCAACAACAAGTGGGACACAATCATGAAGTGGAACGACATTTATTGGATATTTCAAACTTTTTTAACAAATCAAAAACTGAAAAACTGGGCGTGCAAAATTATTCAGCCCCTTTACTTTCAGTGCAGCAAACTCTCTCCAGAAGTTCAGTGAGGATCTCTGAATGATCCAATGTTGACCTAAATGACTAATGATGATAAATACAATCCACCTGTGTGTAATCAAGTCTCCGTATAAATGCACCTGCACTGTGATAGTCTCAGAGGTCCGTCAAAAGCGCAGAGAGCATCATGAAGAACAAGGAACACACCAGGCAGGTCCGAGATACTGTTGTGAAGAAGTTTAAAGCCGGATTTGGATACAAAAAGATTTCCCAAGCTTTAAACATCCCAAGGAGCACTGTGCAAGCGATAATATTGAAATGGAAGGAGTATCAGACCACTGCAAATCTACCAAGACCTGGCCGTCCCTCTAAACTTTCAGCTCATACAAGGAGAAGACTGATCAGAGATGCAGCCAAGAGGCCCATGATCACTCTGGATGAACTGCAGAGATCTACAGCTGAGGTGGGAGACTCTGTCCATAGGACAACAATCAGTCGTATATTGCACAAATCTGGCCTTTATGGAAGAGTGACAAGAAGAAAGCCATTTCTTAAACATATCCATAAAAAGTGTTGTTTAAAGTTTGCCACAAGCCACCTGGGAGACACACCAAACATGTGGAAGATGGTCAGATGAAACCAAAATTGAACTTTTTGGCAACAATGCAAAATGTTATGTTTGGCGTAAAAGCAACACAGCTCATCACCCTGAACACACCATCCCCACTGTCAAACATGGTGGTGGCAGCATCATGGTTTGGGCCTGCTTTTCTTCAGTAGGGACAGGGAAGATGGTTAAAATTGATGGGAAGATGGATGGAGCCAAATACAGGACCATTCTGGAAGAAAACCTGATGGAGTCTGCAAAAGACCTTAGACTGGGACGGAGATTTGTCTTCCAACAAGACAATGATCCAAAACATAAAGCAAAATCTACAATGGAATGGTTCAAAAATAAACATATCCAGGTGTTAGAATGGCCAAGTCAAAGTCCAGACCTGAATCCAATCGAGAATCTGTGGAAAGAACTGAAAACTGCTGTTCACAAATGCTCTCCATCCAACCTCACTGAGCTCGAGCTGTTTTGCAAGGAGGAATGGGAAAAAATTCAGTCTCTCGATGTGCAAAACTGATAGAGACATACCCCAAGCGACTTACAGCTGTAATCACAGCAAAAGGTGGCTCTACAAAGTATTAACTTAAGGGGGCTGAATAATTTTGTACGCCCAATTCTTCAGTTTTTGATTTGTTAAAAAAGTTTGAAATATCCAATAAATGTCGTTCCACTTCATGATTGTGTCCCACTTGTTGTTGATTCTTCACAAAAAAATACAGTTTTATATCTTTATGTTTGAAGCCTGAAATGTGGCAAAAGGTCGCAAAGTTCAAGGGGGCCGAATACTTTCGCAAAGCACTGTATATATTATTAACAGAGAAACCTTAAGTTTCTCATGTCACATGCATTTATTTAATGGGTTACTTTGGGATTTTGACAATGAGGCCCCTTAACGACTTCCCTAGAGTCAGATGAACTCGTGGATAACATTTTTTATGTCTCTGTTTCCAGTATGAAGGAAGTTAGAGGTAGTTTCACGAGCCAATGCTAACTAGTGTTAACGCAATAACTGGAGGTCTATGAGTATCTGCTAGCATGCTAGTAGATACCCATAGACTTCCAGTCATTGCACTAACGCTACTTAGCATTGGCTCTGCCAACTACATCTAACTTCCTTAATTTTTTTTATTTTGGAAAAGTTTTATTATTACATTTCCTTTACAAACAGCTAATTTATATTTGTACATTTATACACATATAAACAGCATAAAAGCATAAAAACAGCATTTGAATATTACATTTAAATTTGTTAAAAAGTACATGTTGCTTATTTAAAAACAGTAGAAACCACTATGAATAAAATAACTTTTTCTTGTAAACATCCAATCTGTAAAAGCCATTTAAAATGTGTGCAGATGATTTTACAAAAGTAAAACATTTTTAAGACATGAAAATGTGTTAAAAAGTCACTCTGTTTAAAAGCTGTCTTCGGTCCTTTGTACAGGAATGGGGTGTGTCCTCCTCCTGCTCTTCTGAATCAATAACCGTCCTGTCCTTCAGGGCCCAGAGGAGATCACTCTCCTAGGGGCATCGCCCTAGGCGCCGCAGCGCTTTCAAGCCGTGGCCACCGGGACCTTGGGTGTAGTGGGGGGCCTTTTGTCTGGGGTCGAGGCCCCCCTTCTTCTGTACCACACCAGGGCTTCCGTGGCTACCATGGCCACAGCCTGGGGGGTGGTCTCTACTTGTTCTGCTACCAGCAGGTTGAGGAAGGACAAGACATGTGAGGGTGGGCCAGAGCTTAGTGAAGGCCTTTGGTGGATTAGGCCTTCGGCCCACCCCATACAGCACGAGCTGGGCGTTAGGTCCTCCCCTGCTGGCAGATACAGGGAGATCAGGGGGCCTGCCTCCTTCCACAGGTCCCTGGTGGCTCTGCACTCCCAGATCAAGTGCCTCACGACTCATCTTGGCCGCAGCTTGGTCGGGGGCACGCGGATGTCCTCGCCATGCCCCGGGAGTGCATAATGGCCCTGACAGGGAGGATCTCGTGGGCGGCCATCTAGGACAGGTCCCGGTGCCGATTCAGCAGAGCAGGATGGGCCACGTTGTGCCAAACCATTGTGGGCTCACCTGTAGCAAGCCTGCTCACTGGACACACTGGTTCCCGCTCCTGCACAAGAGAGAGAAGAGAGCGGTGTTTAGTTAAAACCGTAACTGCCTCTTTTTCCAGTTTAAAATGTCTTAAAAACTTCTAGAGCTGGACATAGTGTGTGGAGAGCAGGAAAGAGACCGGGTCTTGCAGGTCGACTGGGATCAGCCTCAAAGTCCGGAGGTAAGATCCCAGCCAGAACGGCGCGAGGGCCTGGGTCTTGTTGTTGGAGGTAGCAAGAGTGAGATGTAGCGCTGTGTAGTGGCTGCCCAGGAACAAGTAGAGGTCAGGCAAGCCTTTCCCCCCCTTGGACCTGGGCCTCTTGACCACCTCCCTCCTCAGCCTCTCCCACTTGCTTCCCCACAGGAAGTAAAAAAGCATCTTCTCCAAACCTAAAAGAGTTGTTCGTGGGGGGATAAAAACAGAACTGATTAATAAAAACACAGGTAAAATCACAGCTTTAATGATTAAAACGTTGCCCTCATAAGTCAGCTGTTGAAGTCCCCAAAAACCCAGTCTCTGTCGCACAGTCGCCAGGATCCCACTCCAGTTGCCGCTTCCTCCTCCCTTCCTGTCAAACTTTACCCCCAGTACCCTTACGTCAGTCATTTTAACTGTCATTGGTAGTCTGGTCAAATCTGGGTCTGCCCACGGTCCGAAGAATTGGGCTTCTGTCTTGTCTCGTCCATATCAGTCAGTCCTGTTCAGGGTCCTGTCGAAAGATAAAAGGTCGGTGCATAAAATGTTGAAGTTGTCCATGTAAAAAATACACTTGGCGGTCATCCCCCCCACTCCCCGGGATACCCACCCCACTGATCCGTTGGTCCCTTTGCAAGACCTGTGCCAGTGGTTTGATGCAGGCCATAAACAGAAGAGGAGATAACGAACAGTCCTGACGGACGCCGCAGTGTACTCCCACTGCTTTTGACAAATGCCCATTGGATTTTGCTGGTGATATCCCCATTCAGCAGTCTCACCCAAGCTAAGAACCTGTCCGGGAAGCCCATTTTTGCAGTACCTTGAAGAGGTACTGGTGCGAGATCTGATCAAAAGCTTTTTCGAAATCTAAATTTAGGACTACAAGCTGCATGTTTCTGTCTCTCGCATAACAGATGGCATCTCTGATCAGTACCAGGCTGTCTGTGATCTTCCTTCCGGGAATGGCACAGGTTTGGTCCGGGTGGATCACTTCCCCTAAAACAGAAGACATTCTGAGTGTTAAATCCTTAGTAAAAAGTTTACAATCAAAATTTAAAAGGGTAATCGGTCTCCTGTTTCTAAGGTCTGTCCTGTCGTTTTTCTTATATAAAGGTGTCATGATCCCTACTCTAAACCTGTCCGTTAGTCTGTCATGTTTTTCAAAGTACATAAAAACAGTCAGAAGTTCGTCGGCTACAACATCCCAGAAAGTCAGGTAAAACTCCAAAGGGAGGCCGTCCTCCCCCGGTGACTTACCCCTCTTAAAATGTCTCAGTCCTTTGTCAATTTCTGTCATCGTCAGGTCTTTTGTTAGGTCGTCTGTGTTGGGTAAGGTACTGTCAATATATGTTAAAACATCCCCCTGGTTTCCTCACACACATATTTTACTCCAAACAGTTCCCCATAAAAATCCTCAACACTTATTTTATTCCTTCTGTATATGTTTTTTTAAAACAACATGTATGTTTTTTAAACCGGTCATTGTCCTACCCTTACTATTTTCTTTAAAACTTCCCTTCTTCTAATTCCCTTTCCTTACTTCTTAAAATAACCCCCTTACTTTTCTGTTCTCCTAAAATGCCATTTCCCTTTTTACTTTAATTTCATGGTTAAAATCAAAGCCCTGTTGACCTAGATTAAAATACCTTTCCAGTCGCCTCTGCAGTCCCACCATGGTTCCTTACTTTTCTTCTTTCCTATCTCTCTAAAGAAGGTCCTCGTACTACCCTTCACCATTTCCACCACTGTGCTTGTGTGTCAAAGAAGTCCTATAGCGTCTGTCACTGGCTGAACTGCTTCCTGTACTGACTAACTACTCTATCATTTTCTAAAGGGTAGCAGTTCAGTTTCCAGGGCCCTCTTCCCACACCCGAAGTTAGTGAAAAGGTGCACGTCAGCATTACGTGATCTGAGAAGAAAGCAGGGGTTATTCTAGCATCAGTTGGGGGACAGTCCCGGGTAAACAGATAGTCAATGCGAGAGGCTCTGGTGCCATCACCACTGGTCCAGGTGAAGCCCTCCTCTCTTGGATGCAGGGTTTTAAAACAGTCAGTCAGTTTAAAATCCCTGCACAACCCTTGCAATAAAACACTTGACCTATCTACCTTCAAATCCTCTCCGCCCCTCTCCTGTCTGCTCTACTTAAAACACAGTTAAAATCCCCACCCACAACTAGAGGATCCCTCCCTAGCATGTGGGACTGCAGGTCTTCTAAAACTGCGCACTGGTCATGTTTATCGTTAAAACCATACACATTTAGCACATTAAAAGCCCTCTTTATAAAAGTGCAATTGGCTAAAAAAGAACACCCACCAACCACCACCGTGCTCCCCCTCACCACCACCTGTGGGGTCTTGATTAAAATGGCAACACCGTCATTTTTTGTTAAAATTGGAACCACTCCAACTGGAGGGCCACTTATCCTGCCATTTAATGTAAGAGGAAAAAAAGGGTAGACCGCACTCCTGTAATAAAAACACATCTGAGTTAAACCTTTCTAAAAAAAAAGGATATAACCAACTGCGCCTGTGTCTCTGTTTTTAACACTCCTTACATTAATAGTTGTAAGGAGTGAGTAAAAACAGTGCTAAAAGAAAATAAGGCATTGTGAACAGTTAAAAGGGGTCACTTTCCGGGTACTTTCTCTCTCCCTCCGGGGTAAAGGGGATGGCAGGGAGAGGAGGTTAAAACAGGACTTAAAAAGGAGATTTGGTTGGGGGGGAATGTTCTAGATTCTTCCTCCCCCTGGGAGCTCTCCCATTCCAACTTGCCCTTTTTTTCCTCACCCTGTTCAGGGGTCGGAGAGCTCCTCAGCATTTCTTTTTCGTGGGGAAGGTGTTCCTCCAGAATCTCCCCCCGTCTCCTGTATCTCCTGACACCGTCCCCATGCTGTTTGACCCACTTGGGGAGCTCTCGCTCAAACTCTCCGGAGCCGTCTTTCTCGGCCCTTTCTCCTTTAGGGGTCACAGCAGTCTGGGTCAGGGGGATTGGGGTGGGGAGGGTTTTTTCCTCTCCTCCCACTTCTTCCACAGCCGCAGATGAGGTGGGACCGCTCGCCACAGAGGTTGCATGACCTTCCGTTCGTGCATTCCTCGTAGCGTTGGCCCACCTCCCGGCACTTCATGCAGACCACCTTGTCGCAGGCGTCTGCTAGGTGGCCATGTTCATCACACTTACGGCACAGCTTGGGCTGGTCCTGGTAGTGAACATGGCCCCTGTTCTCTCCGAGGACTATTGTGGATGGGATGGCTTTCAACCACCATAGCCCCCGAGATCCTCCCTCTGCTGGACAGTGACCCTCCAGGCCCCTGTCCAGATCCCATCGGGATCCTTCACCTGGACCAGGGGCCCCCTCACATTGCAGTACCTGCCCAGCCACACTGCAACGTCCTCCGGTTCTACAATTTCTTTGTATATACGAATAATAACGGTTCTAATACTATTATCCATCAGCTTGGTCACCTCAAACATTGCTGTCAGGGACCCCTGGGTGTTCAGGGTGTTCTGGAGTTTACCCCAGAACTCCCTCAGGAAGCTGGCACAGGTAAAACTAAAATTGAAGCCTTAGGGGAGGGCCTGGAGATATCAGGAATCATCTAGCTACAGAATGAAGCACCTTTGGGCTGCCCACACTGGGCAAACTGGGCGCATTTCACAAGAGCAAAGGCGCATTTCACAAGAGAGCAGATTCAAATAATTGAATGTCTCCATAGCGAATTGCTCTATTCAGAAATAAATGTTTCTTTGTCTCCCAAACATGCCACCTCCCTCTCAGCATTACATTGGTTCTCACTAACTAGCACCATCCTAACCAACTAGCACCATTTTGTCACACAAAATTATGAAATAGGCAGAGTGTGTTTGGCAGATTTATGGGCCACATGTCAATATTGATCCAGTAATTTATCAGCAGCCTGGTGAAGTTCAAAGAGGCCCAGGTTTGTGATAAGCCAAACATTTGCACTGGCAGTCAGCCGAGGTAGACTCTGAACTTGTCAGACTGTGAGCCTAAAATAGCCCCTCAGTAGCATGTCCCTTGGCTTTGGTGGGCTTGATGAAAGCAAAGGACAGGGATACATGGGTGTAGTTCTATGGTCACACGTTCCCTCTTGTGCAACCGTTACTGAGAGTATCATTCCAGTTTAAGTGTTCTGTTGTGTAATGTTTAAAAAAATATATATTGTACACTGCCAATGATGAAGTCTGTGTCCAGTATGAAGTAAGTTAGCTTCTCAGCCTTTTGGCTAAGATCAAGTGTAGTTTCTTTAACAGTTGCTGCATTTGATCAGAGAGATGATCATAAGCCGGAGGGTGCCCGGGAAATTGTGTTCCAAGTTATTTTTGTTAAATGTATTACTCTTGTTCTGTTTCACCATTGTTTTCTTTGGTCCTGGATTAGGTGGTGGTTTTGGTGGTGGAGTTAAGTTAAGGCCCTCTTGTCCTTTTTCTTTATTAATTCAATTTTTGTTTTTCCTTTTGCTTCTCCTGTTTTGCATCTCCCCTCCCCCAGTGTATCCTATAGTCTTCCCTTAGCTCCTCCCACTGTCTTCAGTTTTGTGTTGTCTGCTAGCTGGGGTGGCTTTCTGGCTTGCCGGCCTGCTAACTTTAACTTGGCTTGGCCTGCTAGCCTCCTGGCCCCTTAGGCGTGACAGGCATTGTTTGATAGTCATTCCTTATCCCCATTTGACCCCACCCATCTTGTACCCTTAGTTTATCCCACAAATTGCCCATTGTTTCAGTTTCTTGTTGTTTTGTGTTGTCAACTGAGGGACCTTTTTGCTGGCTGGCCTGCTAGCTAGCTGGTTAGCCTAGCCTGGCCTGCTGGTGAGGCTTGCTAGCTTTCTCGTCCCTTAAGTTTGGCAGGTATAGTTGGTCAGTGTTTTTGTTGTCCCCTCATTCCCCTTTACCCCAACCATCTTGTTTCACTAGTTTTAACCCCTAGTTTGTCCCTCCTTTTGGTTTGTGTGTTTTGTTTGTTTTTGTTGTGAGGCCTCTTGGCTGGCAGGCCTGCTAGCTGGTTAGCTTAGCCTGACCTGCTGGTGTGGCGTCCTAGCCTTTATTTGGTTTGTGGTGTGCTTTTGTCTTTCCCCTTTGTGGATAGTCGAAATTCCCCTCCTAGTGTCCCTTCCCATTGTCGATAAGATTAGTTTGGTGCTGTGCTAGATAGTTTGTTGTGTGTCACGTGGTGCTGGATGGCCCTGTTAACATAGCCTAGCTTCTTCGGTTGCCTACACCCCTCCCCCTTTCTCCCAACCCCCTCTCCCTTCCCACTCCCCTTTTTTCCTTCCCCTGCCCCCGCCCCCTTTTCCATTTCCCCTTCCCTCTTTTCACTGGTGTTTGGATTTAAAGGGAGTGTGCCTCCATGTCAGCAGCACAGGCTGGCATGAGGAGGCACCATGATGTGCGCCTCCTCTTAAAGGAGAAGGGAGTAAAATTTATGAAGTTAACCCGATTGGATTTCTCCAGAAAATTCCTCCAGAAAGAGCTCGTTTTCAAACCTGCGCATGTGAACTGCGTCCTAGGAGTAAGGGGCAGGGCAATTTGCGCTGATGTTGTTTTGGTAATCGGAGGCTGTATTGGAGAGGGGATGGTTTCTCCTCTCATAGGCAATTAGTACCGGGAGGTGTGCTCTTTACCTTTGAAAAGCAATTTGCTATTATACTGAACAAAAATATAAAACGTAACATGCAACAATTTCTAAGATTTTACTGATTTACAGTTCATATAAGGAAATCAGTCAATTGAAATAAGGCCCTAATCTATGGATATCACGACTGGGAATACAGATATGCATGTGTTGGGCACAGATACCCCCCCAAAAGTAGGGGTGTGTATCAGAAAACCAGTCAGTATCTGGTGTGGCCACTATTTTTCTCATGCTGCGTGACACATCACCTTCGCATAGAGTTGATCAGGCAGTTGATTGTCGTACACATCGATCCAGAGCATTCCAAACATCCTCAATGAGTGACAGGCCATGGAAGAACTGAGACATTTTCAGCTTCCATGAGTACTGATCCTTGCGACATGGGGCCGTGCATTATCATGCTTTAAACATGAGGTGATGGCGGCAGATGAATTGCACAACAATGGGCTTCAGGATGTCGTCACGGTATCTCTGTGCATTGAAATTGCCATCGATAAAATGCACTCGTGCCCGTTTTCCATAGTTTATGCCTGCCCATACCAAAACCCCACTGCCACCATGGGGCACTCTGATCACAACGTTGACATCAGCAACTGCTCACCCACACAACGCCATACTAGTCTGCGGTTCTGAGGCCGGTTGGACATACTGCCAAATTCTCTAAAACGACGTTGGAGGAGGCTTATGGTAGAGAAATTAACGTTAAATTATCTGGAAATAGCTCTGGTGGACATGCCTGCAGTCAGCATGTCAATGGATTATCTTGGCAAATGAGAAATGCTCACTAGAAGGGATGTAAACAAATTTGTGCAAAAAGCTTTTTGTGCGAAGAACGAAGACCATTGCTGAAACAAAGACGATTGTGCAGAGTTGTTCGAGGAAGGAAAGAGAGCAAGGCTCCACACCACTCTCTCAGTTGAGTATTTTACCTAGTTATTTTTCAGATGATCTCACTTTGCTCTTTTGTATCTTTGGAATCTATGTGTGTATTTTCTATCCCTGTTTACTCCACTCCCTGTAGGCTTTACAGACGCTCTCACCCCCTTCTGATATAGTGTACCCTGCGCGTACAACCCATTTGGAATTCCTGGTCTTTGGCAGCGTTTGGAACTGCCAATCTGAGAATATGGTGCCCTTCAGTCCCTCGACTTTGTGGCCCTGACGGAGACATGGATCACCCCAGAGAACACTGCTACTCCAGCTGCTCCCTCTTAATCTGACTATATTTTTTCTCATAGTCCAAGAGCATCTGGTCGTCACAATGGTGGCACAGGTCTACTCATTCCTCCTAAGTGGAGATTTTCTGTTGTCTCCCTCTCTCACCTGTCTATATCCTCATTTGAATTCCATGCTGTCACTGTCACTTGTCCACTCGAGCTTAAACTTGTTGTCATCTGTCGCCCACCAGGTGTCCTTAGAGAGTTCCTCAATGAGCTTGAGACCTTGATAAGCTAATTTCCTGACGATGGCTTACCGCTTTTCATACTTGGCAACTTCAACCTCCCGACGTCTGCCTGATTAGTTTCTTTCCAACTCTCTTGCCTCTTTTTACCTCACTCTTTCCCAGTCCCTTTCCACTCACAAGGCAGGTGATACGCTTGACGTCATCTTTACTAGAGGCTGTTAGTCTACGAACCTCACTACAACCCCCCTTTAGGTCTCTGATCACTACTTTGTTTCTTTTTCTGTGTCCCGTTCCTCCAACAGCCATTTAACCTCTACCCAAATGGCTCTCCCCTCCTGCTCTGTGGCTGAGTGATCCCCCTCCCCTTCTCCAGACCATCTCTTGAGACCTTCTACCGTTCCTCAAATCCCTCATCCTTGACCACATCCCCTCTGACTTCAAAATTGCCCGTGTCGCTCCCCTCATCAAGAAACCAACAGTCGACTCCTCTGATGTCAAAAACTACAGACAGGTATCCCTTCTTTCTTTTCTTTCCAAAACATTTGAGCGTGCTGTCTCTGACCAAGCTCTCTCAAAAGCTCTCTCAGATCTTATTGACCCTAACCTGTCAGGCTTCAAGACCTGTCACTCGACCAAGACTGCTTTTCTCTGTGTTACGGAGGCTTTCCGCACTGCCAAAGCTGACTCTCTCTCCTCTGTTCTCATCCTCCTAGATCTATCTGCTGCCTTCTACACCGTGAACCATCAGATCCTCCTCTCCACTCTCTCAGGGCTGGGCGTCTCTGGCTCTGCACACTCTTGGATTGCATCCTACCTGGCAGGCCGCTCCTACCAGGTGACAGGGAGAGGATCTTGTCTGCACTATACACTCTCACTACTGGTGTCCCCCAGTGCTCGGTTTTAGGCCCTCTCCTCTTCTCTCTATACACCAAGTCACTCTGCTCCATCATATCCTCACATGGTCTCTCCTATCATTGTTATGTAGATGACACTCAACTACTTCTGTCCTTCCCCCCTTCTGACACCCAGGTGGTGACACACATCTCTGCGTGCCAGGCAGATATCTCAGCTTGAATGTCGGCCCACCACCTCAAGCTCAACCTCGACAAGATGGAGCTTCTCTTCCTCCCGGGGAAGGCCTGCCTACTCCAAGACCTCTCCATCATGGTTGACAACTCCACAACTCTGTCGTTTTCTGAAAACATCAAAGCAGTGACTCACTCCTGCAGGATCATGCTCGACAACATACCATGTCACCCCGCTCCTCCGCACACCACACTCCACTGTCTTTCAGTCGAAGCTCGCATCCACTACAAGACCATGGTACCTGCCTACGGCGCAGCAGGAGGAACTGCCCATCCCTACCTTCAGGATGTGCTCAAACTCTGCACTCCAACCCAAGCATTCCATTCTGCCATCTCTGGTCTCTTGGCCCTCCCACCCCTACGGGAAGGCAGCACAACAATGGTGGAACCAGCTTCCCCCTGAAGCTAGAACAGCAGAGTCCCTGCCCATCTTCTGAAAACATCTGAAACCCTACCTCTTCAAAGAGTCTTAAATAATCCCACAGCACCCACCCCCCTACAAAAACATACTTTTGTGAACTAACACTCGCACTTGACTTTGTTTTCCACCTTGCTAGCTCTGACCTTGCTGATAGCTACCTTGAGGAAAACATGTACTTACTATGACTGTGATATGTGTTTGTCCCACCTAGCTATCTTAAGATGAATCTACTAACTGTAAGTCACTCTGGATAAGAGCGCCTGCTAAATGTCTAAAATGTAAATGCAGTCCATATCTGGTGAGGGCAGCCCTCACTTTGCCAGAAATTAGCCCATCTTTTCCCACTAAACATACCAATATTGGCATGATGTGGGCTCAATGTGGGTTAAAACATTGGACCCATGAAGGCTGCTGTAACGGCATTCCTCCTCCTCTTCTGAGGGATCGGAGGACCAGTGCGCAGCGTGGTAAGTGTCCATAACGTTTATTTAAAGACAAACTGAACACTATGAAAAAACAAAACAATAAACGTGAACATGAACGAAACCGAAACAGTACCGTGTGGCAACAAACACACACACGGAAAACAAACACCCACAACTCAAAAGTGAAACCCAGCCTACCTAAGTATGATTCTCAATCAGAGACAACTAACGACACCTGTCTCTGGTTGAGAACCATACTAGGCTGAACTCAAAGCCCCAACATAGAAAAGCACACATAGACTGACCACCCCAACTCACGCCCTGACCATACTAAATAAAGACAAAACAAAGGAAATAAAGGTCAGAATGTGACAGTACCCCTCCCCCCCAAAGGTGCGGACTCCGGACGCAAAACCTGAACCTATAGGGTAGGGTCTGGGTGGGCGTCTGTCCGCGGTGGCGGCTCTGGCGTGGGATGTGGACCCCACTTCACCACAGTTTTTCTCCGCCTCATTGTCCGCCTCCGTGGCCTCTTAAACACGGCGGCCCTCACCGCCGACCTCGGACTGGAGACCCTAGAAATGGGTCCCAAACGGACGGGAGATTCCGGCAGCTCGGGACGGACTGGAGACTCCGGCGGCTCGGGACGGACGGGAGACTCCGGCGGCTCGGGACGGACGGGAGACTCCGGCGGCTCGGGACGGACGGGAGACTCCGGCGGCTCGGGACGGACGGGAGACTCCGGCGGCTCGGGACGGACGGGAGACTCCGGCGGCTCGGGATGGACGGGAGACTCCGGCGGCTCGGGACGGGCGGGAGACTCTAGGGGGCGCTGGAGAGGAGGAAGGCTCTGGCGGCGCTGGACAGGCGGGAACACCTGTAGGCAGAAGATGGAGAGACAGCCTGGTGCAGGGGGCTGCCACCAAAGGGCTGGTGCGTGGAGGTGGCACTGGGTAGACTGGACCGTGCAGGCGCACTGGAGCTGGCGCACAACCTTACCTGGTTGAATGCTCCCCGTAGCCAGGCCAGTGTGGCGAGGTGGAATAGCCCGCACTGGGCTGTGCTGGCGAACCGGGGACACCATGCGTAAGGCTGGTGCCATGTACGCCGGCCCGAGGAGACGCACTGGATACCAGATGCATAGAGCCGGCTTCATGGCACCTGGCTCGATGCCCACTCTAGCCAGGCCGATACGAGGAGCTGGAATGTACCGCACCGGGCTATGCACACGCACTGGGGAAACTGTGCGCTCCACCGCATAACATGGTGCCTGCCCGGTCCTTCTCTCTCTCCGGTAAGCACGGGTAGTTGGCGCAGGTCTCCTACCTGGCTTCGCCTCACTCCCCGTGTGCCACCCCCCAAGACGTTTTTGGGGCTGCCTCTCACGCTTCCAGCCGCGCTGCCGTGCTGCCTCCTCATACCAGCGCCTCTCTGCCTTCGCTGCCTCCAGCTCTGCTTTGGGGCGGCGATATTCCCCTGGAAGTGCCCAGGGTCCTTTGCCGTCCAGAATCTCCTCCTCCAGGAGTCCTGTGTTCTTTGCCGCTGCTGCTGCTGCTGCCCTTTACCACGCTGCTTGGTCCTTTGTTGGTGGGTGTTTCTGTAACATCCCTCCTCCTCTTCTGAGGAGGAGAAGCGAGAAGGATCGGAGGACCAATGCGCAGCAGGGTAAGTGTCCATAACGTTTATTTTAAGATATAAACTGAACACAATGAAAATACAAAACAATAAACGTGAACATGTGTCCTGGAGGGTAGGCGGTGTGCCCCTGGTGATGCGTTGGGCAGACCGCACCACCCTCTGGAGAGGCCTGCGGTTGCGGGTGGTGTAGTTGCCATACCAGGCGGTGATATAGCCCGACAGGATGCTCTCAATTGTGCATCTGTAAAAGTTTCTGAGGGTCTTAGGGGCCAAGCCGAATGTCTTCAGCCTCCTTCTTCACCGCACTGTCTGTGTGGTTGGACCATTTCAAATTGTCAGTGACGTGTACGCCGAGGAACTTGACACTTTCCACCTTCTCCACTGTGGTCCCGTCCATGTGGATAGGGGCATGCTCCCTCTGCTGTTTCCTGTGTTGAGGATCAGCGAAGTGGAAGTATAGTTTCCTACCTTCACCACCTGGGGGTGGCCCGTCAGGACAATCCAGGACCCAGTTGCACAGGGCGAGGTTCAGACCCAGGGCCCCGAGCATAATGATGACCTTGGAGGGTACTATGGTGTTGAAAACTGAGCTATAGTCAATTAACAGCATTCTGATGTAGGCATTTCTCTTGTCCAAATGGGATCGGGCAGTGTGCAGTGTCATGGCGATTGCATCGTCTGTAGATCTAATGGGGTGGTAAGCAAATTGAAGTGGGTCTAGGGTGTCAGGTAAGGTAGAGGTGATATGATCCTTAACTAGCCTCTCAAAGCACTTCATGATGACAGAAGTGATTGCAAAGGGGCGATAGTTCAGTTACCTTTGCTTTCTTGGGTACAGGAAGTGGGAACAGCAAGTGGGGACAGCAAACTGGGATAGGGAGAGATTGAATATGTCCGATAACACTTCAATGTGTCCATAAACAATTAAATGTCTTACTCAAATGTCTTACCCGTGTCGGTAGAATTGTGTTATCCTCAAAGCGGGCAAAGAAGGTGTTTAGTTTGAATGGGAACAAGACGTCGGTGTCCGCGACGTGGCTGGTTTTCCCTTAGTAATCCGTGATTGTCTGTGGACCCTGCCACATGTCTCGTGTCTGAGCCGTTGAATTGCGACTCCACTTTGTGTCTGTACTGACTTTTTGCCTGTTTGATTGTCTTACGGAGGGAATAACTACACTGTTTGTATTCGACCATATTCCCAGTCACCTTGTCATGGATAAATGCGGTGGTTCGTGCTTTCAGTTTTGCGCAAATGCTGCCATCTATCCACAGTTTCTGGTTTGGGTAGGTTATAATAGTCACCGTGGGAACAACATCCCCTATACACTTCCTGATGAACTCAGTACCCATGTCCATGTAAACATCAATGTTATTCTCAGAGGCTACCCTGAACATATCGCAGTCTGCGTGATGAAAACAAACAATCTTGAAGCATGGATTCTGATTTGTCAGACTAGCGTTGAATAGACCTTAGCACGGGTACTTGTTGGAGTTTCTGCCTATAGGAAGTGAGGAGCAAAATGGAGTCGTGATTTGATTTGCTGAAGGGATGATGGGGGAGTGCCTTGTAGCAGTGGTCTAGTGTTTTTCCTAAGTGAGTACTACAGTCAATTTGATGATAGAACTTCGGTAGCATTTTCCTCAAATTTGCTTTGTTAAAATCCCCAGCTACAATAAATGCAGCCTCAAGATTTGTGGTTTCCGGGCCTCCCGGGTGGCGCAGTGGTTAAGGGCGCTGTACTGCAGCGCCAGCTGTGCCACCAGAGACTCTGGGTTTGCGACCAGGCTCTGTCGTATGAACGGGGACAGTATATCCAAAGAGAGCCATGATTCCATGAAACAGAGTATGCTACAGTCCCTGAGCTCTATTGGGCCTTTGCTCTTCAGCTCCACATTGGCCCCAAGGTAAGTTATATATGTGTAGCTAGCTATACACTACCAGTTTTTCTTTCTTTTTACCTATTTCTACATAGTAGAATAATAGTGAAGATATCAAAACTATGAAATAACACATATGGAATCATGTAGTAATCAAAAAGGTGTTAATCAAATCAAAATATATTTGAGATACTTCAAACAGCCACCCTTTGTCTTGATGACAGCTTTGCACACTCTTGGCATCCTCTCAACCAGCTTCACCTGGAATGCTTTTCCAAGTCTTGAAGGAGTTCCCACATATGCTGAGCACTTGTTGGCTGCTTTTCCTTCACTCTGCGGTCCAACTCATCCCATACCATCTCAATTTGGTTGAGGTCGGGCGATTGTGGAGGCCAGGTCAGGCCAGGTCATCTGATGCAGCACTCCTACACTCTCCTTCTGGGTAAAATAGCTCTTACACAGCCTGGAGGTGTTTTCCTGTTGAAAAACAAATGATAGTCCCATTAAGCTCTAAACCAGATGGGATGGCCTATCGCTGCAGAATGCTGTGGAAGCCATGCTGGTTAAGTGTGCCTTGAATTCAAAATAAATCACACAGTGTAATCAGCAAAGCACTCCCACACCATAACACCTCCTCTTCCATGCTTTACGGTGGGAAATACACATGTGGAGGTCATCCGTTCAACCACACCGTGTCTCACAAAGACATGGCGGTAGGAACCAAAAATCTCCAATTTGGACTCATCAGACCAAATGACAAATTTCCGCCGGTCTAATGTCCATTGCTCGTGTTTCTTGGCCCTAGCAAAGCTTTTTCTTATTGGTGTCCTTTAGTAGCGGTTTCTTTGCAGCAATTCAACCATGAAGGCTTGATTCACGCAGTCTCCTCTGAATAGTTGATGTTGAGATGTGTGTTACTTGAACTCTGTGAAGCATGTATTTGGGCTGCAATTTCTGAGGCTGGTAACGCTAATGAACTTATCGTCTGCAGCAGAGGTAACTCTGGGTCTTCCATTCCTGTGGCGGTCCTCATGAGAGCCAGTTTCATCATAGCGCATGATGGTTTTTGCGACTGCACTTGAAGAAACTTTCAAAGTTCTTGAAATGTTCCGCATTGACTGACCTTCATGTGTTAAAGTAATGATGGATTGCCGTATCTCTTTGCTTATTTGAGCTGTTCCTGCCATAATGTGGTATTTTACTGTATAACCCCCTACCTTGTCACAACACAACTGATTGGCTCAAACGCATAAAGAAGGAAAGAAATTCCACAAATGATCTTTTACGAAGGCACACCTGTTAATTGAAATGCATTCCAGGTGGCAAACACAGTAGGGAGAACAAGCATTTGATACACTGCCGATTTTGCAGGTCCTACTTACAAAGCATGTAGAGGACTGTAATTTTTTATCATAGGTACACTTCAACTGTGAGAGACGGAATCTAAAACAAAAATCCAGAAAATCACATTGTATGATTTTTAAGTAATTAATTTGCATTTGATTAATTTGCATTTTATTGCATGACATAAGTATTGGGTTCAAGTCCGGGCTCTGGCTAGGCCACTCAAGGACATTCAGAGACTTGTCCCGAAGCCACTCCTGTGTTGTCTTGGCTGTGTGCTTGGGGTCGTTGTCCTGTTGAAAGGTGAACCGTCACCCCAGTCTGAGGTCCTGAGCGCTCTGGAGCAGGTTTTCAACACTCTGTACTTTGCTACGTTAATCTTCCCCTCAATCCTGACTAGTCTTCCAGTCCCTGCCGCTGAACAAGATCCACACAGCAGGATGCTGCCACTACCATGCTTCACCGTAGGGACGGTGCCAGGTTTCCTCCAGACATGACGGTTGGCATTCAGGCTCAAGAGTTCAATCCTGGTTTAATCAGACCAGAGAATCTTGTTTCCCATTGACTGAGAGTCCTTTAGGTGCCTATTGAAAAACTCCAAGTTGGCTGTCATGTACCTTTTACTGAGGAGTGCCATAAAGGCCTGATTGGTGGAGTGCTGGAGAGATGGTTGTGTTTCTGGAAGGTTCTCCCATCTCTACAGGGGAACTCTGGAGCTCTGTCAGAGTGGCCATCGGGTTCTTGGTCACCTCCCTGTCCAAGGCCCTTCTCCCCCGATTGCCCAGTTTGGCCGGGCGGCCAGCTCTAGGAAACTCTTGGTGGTTCCAAACTTCTTCCATTTAAGAATGATGGAGGCCACTGTGTTCTTGGGGACCTTCAAGGCTGCAACAATTCCTTAGACCTCATGGCTTGATTTCTGCTCTGACATGCACTGTCAACTGTGGGACCTTATATTTGTGCCTGTCCAAATCATGTCCAATCAATTGAATTTACCACAGGTGGACTCGAATCAGGTTGTAAAACATCTCAAGGATGATCAATGGAAACAGGATGCACCTGAGCTACATTTTCCAGTGTCATAACAAAGGATCTGAATACTTATGTAAATAAGGTATTTCTGTTTATTATTTGAAACACATTTGCCAACATGTTTAAGAACCTGTTTTTGCTTTGTCATTTGGGGGTATTGTGTGTAGATTGGTGAGGGAAAACATTAATTTAATCAATTTTATAATACGGCTGTAATGTAACAAAATGTGGAAAAAGACAAGTGGTCTGAATACTTTCCGAATGCACTGTATATCCAGGTATATCTGCCCTAGCACTTAATCCCATTACATTACACATAAACATTGAATAAAAGTGTCTTCTGTAGGGGAAGAGATTTGTTAAGAGCCGTGATGCATGGTCTGAATATTGGTTTTGGAAACATTATCTTTAATACCAGAGAGAAATACTTTTTAAAAAACAGAAGGTTGTTGATACACACCTTTTAAAAGGGCTAGGGTTCCCACAAGGCCATATTTCCATGTTTACAGTGCTTGTTTACGGAAAACAGACAGAAGACCATGGACTACCTGTACTAGTTAGCCATCTTTGGGGTGGCAGGGTAGCCTAGTGGTTAGAGCATTGGACTAGTAACCCAAAGGTTGCAAGTTCAAATCCCCGAGCTGACAAGGTACAAAATCTCTCGTTCTGCCCCTGAACAGGCAGTTCAGGCCGTCATTGAAAATAAGAATTTGTTCTTAACTGACTTGCCTAATAAAATAAAATAAATCTTTGTCACCGAACACCTGTGTGTAAACGGAAGACTGATGCCACAAACCCGGTGTCCCTGAAAAATACTGTAGGCTGCAACTGTATACAGAAGGTAAGTGTGTATTTTGCATTTGTGAAATGATTGATGTGATAGAGGGATTTATGTTGCTAGTACCATTCCGCAATTGAACATCGATAAACCTTTAGATGGTGAATTTGGCTGTTTTGGCTTCCAGAGTCAATTCACCCTTTAAACAGAACATGTAAGATCCTTGCCTTAAAATGCTTAAGCAGACTGGAATTGTGACAACAAAAAATAATGGTAAACGGCCTAAGTGGGACATCTTCATTGATCCACAAGCTTTGATTTAGCTTTAGGACCTAGACAGAAAGTAAGATGAGAAGCGAGAGGGTTTGTTTGCTCAGCTTAAAATCTGTCCACGATAATAAGACCAAGAAGTGAGGATTTTTTTTATGATAGTCAATGAGTATCGAATTTGGTCAACAAAAAATGTAATTCCTAATTTGCTACGTGAGGTTTATTTGATCGAATAGAAGTTGTGTGCATACCTCAAAAGACATGCCACAAGAGTGACTACATGACTACATGGAACTCTATTCCACATCAAGTAAATCATGACAGCAGTAAAATTAGATTACAAAAACACCATATGGGACAGCGGGGACTGCGAAGCAACACAAACACTGGCACAGACACATGCATACATGCACACACGATAACATACGCACTATACATACACATGGATTTAGTACTGTATAAATGTGGTACTGGTGGAGTAGGGGCCTGAGGGCACACAGTGTGTTGTGAAATATGTGAATGTATTGTAATGTTTTTTAAATTGTATAAACTGCCTTAATTTTGCTAGACCCCAGGAAGAGTACCTGCTGCCGGGGATCCATAATAAATACAAATGGTTAGGTTGTTAATAAGACGCACGTGGCATTCCGGCAATTTACAACAAAAAAATACTATATTGGTGTTGTGCCAGTTGTTGACGAGCAAAACTGCCCTCTCATTTGCTATAATGGTCCCGCCTGATCTTGCCTGCCTTCTATCTTCGAGGACATGTATTTCCATCGTTAGAGCGGTCATTCGACTATCTCTAGATATTCTTTCACCAAGTTGACGATTCACCGAGCGCTCCTCCACGGCCCACTTGTGATTGGCTACAGGTAGGCCTACATGTTCACTTGAACCCAGTCTGGTGTTTGAAACGGTGGAATGACCGAATCTGGATACAGTTTGAAGTTGCTACTTACTTTTGATTTGTAGCAATAGTAGAGTAGCATTGCAGCAAAATTGAATATAGCCTACATGTGAACGGCAAGGAAGAGGAGCTTTCACCGCTGAGATGGTGATTTCTGACTAGTAGACGTAGCCTAGCGTGTCAATCCTTCCTGAATTCATTGCAAATGTTACAAACCAATTGCACAGGGTAAGCTTGTTTCATGACTAACGTTAGATAAATACAATTATTACTTTTGCAGGATTGTAATCCAATTCGCAGTGGTATTTTATAACATTGAGTTAGTTCATAGCCAAGGAACTCAAACCTCAGCCTCTGAGGTCGAGAATAAATAGTCTCTGAATATGGCCCATAGACAATGCAGTCATGCAACATTCAATTAACCTTTACTTGCCGGTACTTTCTTCGTTCTTGATTCAGAAAGCTGCGGTGTATTATAAACATCTGTTTCCAGTTGCAGGTGGAACGCCAAAAAAAAGAAAATATCCAGGAAAATCTTAAATCCACTTTTTGTATTAAGTGAGATGCGTCTTGCATGTGTGTAGATCTTTGTTTGGGTTGCGTGGCCTCGGCATTGTCACTTAAAAAAAACTGGATAGTTTATGGAAAGAATTTGGAAACGTAAAATGTCTCCTCACTCTCTGCAAAAAGTGCTTTTAATATCTTTCTGATGAATATTACCTCATTATTGGGGTTCTACTTGCAACTAGAACAGGAGATTATAAAACAATGCGGGCTTCTGAATCGAGATTTAATAAAGTATCGCCAGTAGTGTGAATGAATGGCAAGACATTTGCTGATTAGGCAAATCCTTAAGCAGCACCATCATATCAATGGCTATTCGCAAGCTTTAACATGTAATGTTGGGTATAGTTTATTGGCTAGTTAGTGTACCGTGTTTTTTGTTTCACAATGAACTTTCAGAAAAACTGAAACCAGAAAGAGAGACAATTATGGGTCCTGTGTTGCTCAGTTGCAACACCAGGGTTGTGGGTTCGATTCCCACGGGGATCCAGTATGCAAATGTAGGGAATCACAACTGTAAGTTGCACTGGATAAAATAGTCTGCTAAATTGCCCTTGTTTGGCATATTAGAAATTAAAGGACAGCATGTGTGTAACACTGAGTAAGTAATGATCTGTAGCGTTTCAGTTCTGAAGTTCATGTTAGTAAAGTGAGACAAGTTTAGTGCAGTAAGAATGGGCTTTAAAGTGATATTTTGTCAATGAGGCCCTTTATTTACTTCCCAAGAGTCAGATGAACTTGTGGATACTATCATACCTAAATACTTTCTAAACTCTATTTCTGTCAGATCAGTTGCGTGCCTATGCCTCACCTCAAGACAAGGCTATCCAATAAAATAGGTCAAGTACAAGAAATGTGGATATTATGGAGACCTCAAACTCATTTAGCATTTCAGAAGAACCCCCACCCCACCCCACAGCATTTCAGGATAAGGCTATACATGATCACCTTCCCTTTTCCAAATGATTGCATGATGGATTGTACAAATGCTAAGGCATACCCATGATTATACACATTGGGCAAGTAGGTTAGAGAAGACCTTTTGACAACTTAAACAGTGATATTATATGGCAGACAATCAAATGCATGTGATGGTTGGCTGAACATGAGTAACTTGGGGGTTGATCTATCAGCTGATGAAATTTATGCAATGTTTGCTCTGGCCATGCACTTAGCCTACGGTTGCTTAATGTTTCACATGCAAATTCAGCAATAAAGATACTGTATACATTTCACAAGAGAATGTGTATTCTGTCAAACATTGTTTGAAGCAACTGGACGAATGACAATGTTCTGGTATCTTTGTTTTTTTCCCCTCAGTCTATTCAGCCTCTTTCCTCACAAGTCCACCATGCCGATTGAATTGGCCATGCCGCTCTACCTGTCAAACGATGACTTCTGCTACACGAGGTCCCCGAAATCACTACAACCCTGTCTGAAGCCCTGCATGCGGTTCAAACCCTCTGCCCCTCCTATGCAGACTGAACCAGATTTGCTTCATGAGAAGAATGGGAAACCTAAAAGGCGAGTGTCCTTCGCCGACCACAAGGGCCTGGCCCTCACCAAGGTGAAGTTCTTTTCTCATTTTGACACTATTAACATCCCACTCAACATCACAGAGCTGTTCAGCTCTTCACTCAAGTTACCAAATGAGGAGGACAAACTGATAATGGGCTTCACCCAGCCCTCCTCTGATTACCTGCTGTTCCGTCAGCGTCTGGAGACTGAGCTTGTCTGCCTAGAGCACTGCATGCTGAAAGAGAAGGCACTGTCTGGAACCGTGAAAGTCAAAAACCTGTCCTTTGAGAAGTCTGTCAAGGTGCGTGTAACCTTTGACACTTGGAAAAGCTACACAGACTTGGAGTGCCAGTACTTGAAGGACACCTACACAGGCTCGAACTATGACACCTTCGCCTTCGAGGTTTCCCTTCCAGCTGAGCTGAGGCCGCACAAGCACATAGAGTTTGCCATCTGCTACGAAGTCAATGGCCAGACATACTGGGACGGTAACCAGGGCCGAAACTACAGGATCATCTGGTCTGCTCTGAAGATGGACGGCCAGGGCAGCTTCAGCAATAACCAGCAGAGACACTCGTTTGATCTTGGAATTCAATTCGACTTCTATGGAAGTCCTAGATGCTCCCATGGGATGTTCCCAGAGTGGCCAAGTTATGCAGGATATGAGGATATTAGACCGTACTACTGAAAAGCCGTCATCCTTAGAGTAAAGTGTTTTTTGTTCAGAGAAAGGGCTGTTCCCGAAAATGAGTGATTCTTTTGAGGCCAGGCCAGTCTCGACATGCTCGGGGGAACAAAAGCAATAAGAAAAATAAATACGTTTTGGGATGGGGGTTGTATACTCTGTGGATTATCAGAACTAGAATATTCAGATGTGACATTTACTGATTGCATAGCAGGTTTAATTAACAGGCATATCTCAGTGTAGATGTTGACTGAACCAAGAGAATAACATAATTAATATCTAGCTTTTGTACTTGATCTACAGTGGGTTCTGGAATTATTGGATCCCTTGATAAAGATGAGTAAAAAAACGAAAAATTCAAACTGGTCTCTATTCTATGCTCAAAAAATGTATAAATTATATTTTGTACTAATACAATTGCTCAGACAAAGATTTTGTTTAACAAGTATTTAAAAAAAAACGCAAAGATGAGGTCAAAATTTAGGGATCCCATGTTTTCAATATGCCATCACACTTCCTTTGCGAGGATAACGACAATTGAGCCTTTTTCAAAAATGTTTTAGCCCCATAACATCAAAGATGCACCACTATATTTTACAGTAGGGATTAGGTATTTTCTGCATATGCGTTGTTCTTTTGAAGGCTAAACCCACCATTGGTGTGCGTGGTCAAAGAGCTCTATTTTCATGTCGTATGACCATAGCACCGCCGGAAGTTTGCTAGACTGCAATGGCACTTGGATAGGAACCAGTGCTATTGTCATAAGACATGAAAATAGTAGTCTTTGGCCTGCACACCAATGGTGGGTTTAGCCTTCGAAAGAACAATGCGCATGCAGAAAATACCTCAGCCCTACTGTGAATTGTGTCGTTATCCTTAAAAAGGGATGGACAAACACAGGGATGCTGGACTATTGAAAACAGAGGATCCAATCATTTTGTCCCTTATCTTTTTGAGATTGTTTAACAAGTATTATATTATATATATATATATATAAAATCTCTGAGCAATTGTATTAGTGTAAAATATACATTTCATGCAATGTAGCTCAGTATTTATTTTATACAGTGTATTTTGCCCCTCTTTGTCAAGGGATCCAGTAATTCTGGACTCCACTGTATGTGTTGGGATAAGCCATTACACTAACTGGTAAAACTATGTACACTGTTATGTGTGATGCAGGTCAAAATAATTGGAAGAGCAATGTTTACGATGAAACTTTCAATGATTTTTAACAAATAGATTTGGAATCAAAATGTCTGTACTTTCACATCACATCTCTTGTACTGAGTTCTTTAAGTTGATTTATGTTAAGTGATATGACTTCAGAATAGACTGGTATTTTTAAGTCCCTTCAGGATTTGCACCATGTTTGTACTGAGCTCATTCTGGTATGTGGGTGTATTGAGTTCAAATCCTTCAATTTTTAAAGGGGTGGGAATGGCAGGAATTTACTTGGGACTGGAACCTTAGAAATACACATTTCTGTCTGCTCCTGTTGATGATTTAAAATGTTTTACCGTGTTCACTATGCTGCTCTATGTAAATAAGAGTCATTGGATATGTTTTTAAAGGAACAAGTATGAAGGATGGATTTTTGTATGTCAGAATTAAATATGTTTTGCAAGAATATTACATTGTTTGTTTATTTAAACTCCTCGTTGAAACCTCCAGCACAGAGGTGGTATTACTACTGTGGGTGATATGAAACAAGCCTTTTGATGGCAATTCAGTGAAATGATAGGAGCGCTAACCAAAGGTTTGTTTGACTTATCAATCCCATGACCTCGTCACTATGAACTATGATACTCAAACAGATGTCTATAGAAGTGACTGATGAAGCCTGTTCAACGCATAGCAACCTGTACAAAGGTCTGCCAGCTGAACTATATTCAGCAAGACCCTTAGACACCATTCACCAAGCCATACATTAACAGATAAGACTGTTTACTGTAGAGTTCACTACTATATCAAACACACTAAAAACAAAAATGAACTGAGTGAGGGGTAAGAAATCTTTCTTGGTCACTAAGAACAATTTGCTGCCTTTTATTAATGGTCTTATAAGAGTTGGCAATTTTAGCATGTAAATCTTGGGGCAAACAGAAAATATAAGGAATTTGAAATTATTTATACTTTAACTTCTACTTTTGATACTTAAGTATATTTTAGCAATTACATTTACTTTTGATACTTAAGTATATTTAAAATCAAATACTTTTAGACTTTTACTCAAGTAGTATTTTGCTGGGTGACTTTTACTTGTAACTTTCTAATAAGGTATCAAAACTTTTACTCAAGTATGACAATTGGGTACTTTATCCACCACTGACAAACGGTACCCACAAACTGTTAGGGCCCACATAAAGCTTTCCCAACTGTGGAGTACCAACATCAGTCCCAACACCTTACCACTGCCACACCTGGCAATCAGCGGAGCCTTGTGTGGAAGCAAAACAGTTCATTCAGCCTCATTTACTGCCTTTCAAAAAAAATCATGGCTGACTTGCATAAACAAATGTGTTTTCTACTGACAATTGAGATGTACAAACTATGGCATAAGGGGACGACAAGCGGAAAAGAGCCAAATACGTAATTTTAAGACATCAATGAGCGAGCTAGGTTGGAGGTAGCCATAACTATTTGTCCACCACTTTTGAAATGTACAGCGACAAAATTCAGAACATTGGCCATTGTTAGTGTTCTCCCTGTACACCAAGTCAGAACCGTAGAATAGATAAAGGAGGCATATAAGCAGACAATGAAGGCTCTTACAATATTCAATGATTACATTTCTCTAAAACTTGAACCCGAACGAACATGTCTGGAGAGACCTGAAAATAGCTGTGCAGCTACGCTCCCCATCCAACCTGACGGAGCTTGAGAGGATCTGCAGAGAAGAATGGGAGAAACTCCCCAAGTACAGGTGTGCCAAGCTTATAGCATCATACCACAAAGGCTGTAATCGCTGCCAAAGGTGCTTAAACAAAGTACTGGATAAAGGTTCTGAATACTTACACTACCGTTCAAAAGTTTGGGGTCACTTAGAAATGTCCTTGTTTTTGTAAGAAAAGCTTTTTTTGTCCATTAAAATAGCATAAAATTGATCAGAAATAGTGAAGACATTGTTAATGTTGTACATTTCTATTGTAGCTGGGAATGGCTGATTTTTAATGGAATGTCTACATAGGTGTACAGAAGCCCATTATCAGCAACCATCACTCCTGTGTTCCAATGGCACGTTGTGTTAACTAATCCAAGTTTAGCATTTTGAAAGGCTAATTGATCATTAGAAAACCCTTTTGCAATTATGTTAGCACAGCTGAAAACTGTCCTGATTAAAGAAGCAATAAAACGGTCCTTCTTTAGACTAGTTGAGTATCTGGAGCATCAGAGGAGTGGGAGTCCCTGGTGCACAACTGAGCAAGAGGACAAGTACATTAGTGTGTCTAGTTTGAGAAACAGATGCCTCAACTATCATAAGTCCTCAACTGGCAGCTTCATTAAATAGTACCCGCAAAACACCAGTCTCAACGTCAACAGTGAGGAGGCGACTCCGGGATGCTGGCCTTCTAGGCAGAGTTGCATCGAAAAAGCCATATCTCAGACTGGCCAATAAAAATAAAAGATTAAGATGGGCAAAAGAACCCAGGCACTGGACAGAGGAACTCTGCCTAGAAGGCCAGCATCCCGGAGTTGCCTCTTCACTGTTGATGTTGAGACTGGTGTTTTGCAGGTACTATTTAATGAAGCTGCCAGTGAGGACTTGTGAGGCATCTGTTTCTCAAACTAGACACTCTAATGTACTTGTCCTATTGCTCAGTTGTGCACTGGGGCCTCCCACTCCTCTTTCTATTCTGGTTAGAGCCAGTTTACGTTGTTCTGTGAAGGGAGTAGTACACAGATCTCGTACACAGCTTTGCACGATATCGTCAATTTGCTTTTCTTTCAAAAACAAGGACATTTCTAAGTGACTCCAAACATATGAACGGTAGTGTATGTAAATGTGATATTTCAGTTTTTAATTTTGTATACATTTGCAAACATAAAAAAAAACTGTTTTTGCTTTGTCATTATGGGGTGTTGTGTGTACATTGAGGAGGAAAAAACTATTTAATCAATTTTAGAATAAGGCTGTAATGTAACAAAATGTGGGAAAAGTCAAGGGGTCTGAATACTTTCCGAATACACTATGTACAGTACCAGTCAAACGTTTGGACACACCTACTCATTCAAGGGTTTATTTTATTATTTTTTTTACTATTTTCTACATTGTAGAATAATAGTGAAGACATCAAAACTATGAAATAACACATATGGAATCATGTAGTAACCAAAAAAGTGTTAAACAATCAAAATATATTTTATATTTGAGATTCTTCAAATAGCCACCCTTTGTCCTTTGCCTTTCTCTCAACCAGCTTCATGAGGTAGTCACTTGGAATGCATTTCAATTAACAGGTGTTCCTTGTTAAAAGTTCATTTTTAATGTGTTTGAGCCAATCAGTTGTGTTGTGACAAAGTTGGGGTGGTATACAGAAGATAGCCCTATATGGTAAAATATAAAAAAAGGCCATATTATGACAAGAATGAGTAGTTGTGTCCAAACCTGTGACTAGTACTGTATGTGGAACAAAGCCTTACAATTATGTTTAGTTATTAATTTAATTTGAGAATAATTCACATCCCACTGTTAAATCAACTTTCCATGCACAGTGTAAGCACCAGTATTTCTGCATGAGTTGTGCTGTGACCACCAATGTACTGTAGCTTCACCATTATTTTATACTGAAGGACAATATCAACTTAACATACAACAATTTCAAAGATTTTACTGAGTTCCAGTTAATTTAAGGAAATCTGTCATTTGAAGTAAACTCATTAAACCCTAATCTATGGATTTCACATGACTGGGAATACAGATATGCATTTGTTGGTCACAGATACCAACAAAAAAAGAGGTAGGGGTGTGGATCAGAAAACCAGACAATATCTGGTGTGACCACCATTTGCCTCATGCATTGCGACACATTTCCATCGCATGGAGTTGATCAGGCTGTTGATTGTGGCCTGTGAAATGTTGTCCCACTCCTCTTCAATTGCTGTGCGAAATTACTGGATATTGGCAGGAACTGGAACATGCTGTCGTACACATTGACCCAGAGCATCCCATACATGCTCAATGGATGACATGTCTGGTGAGTATGCAGGCCATGGAAGAACTCTGTTATTTTCAGCTTCCAGAAAATGTGTATAGAACCTTCTGACATGGGGCTGTGCATTATCATGCTGAAACATGAGTTGATGACAGCAGATGAATGACACGACAATGGGTCTCAGGATCTTGTCACGGTATCTCAGTGCATTCAAATGGTCATGGGTAAAATTAAATTATGCTCATTGTCTAGTTTATGCCTGCCCATAGCATAATCCCACAACCACCATGGGGCACTTAGTTCACAACGTTGACATAAGAAAATCTCTGGCTCACACAATGCCATACATGTGGTTTAGGGTTGTGAGGCCGGTTGGACATACTGCCAAATTCTCAAAAATTATGTTGGGTATGGTATGGTATGGTATAGAAATTAACATTCAATTTTCTGGTAACAGCTCTGGTGGACATTCCTGCAGTCAGCATGCAAATTGCCCACCCCTCAAAACTTGAGACATTGTGTTGTGTGACTAAACAGCACATTTTAGAGCTGCACCTGTGTAACGATCATCCTGTCAGCTTCTTGATATGCCACACCTGTCAGGTGGATGGATTATCTTGGCAAAGAGATGTAAACAAATTTGTTTACAACATTTGAGAGAAATAAGCTTTTTGTGCTTGTGGAAAATGTCTAGGATATTTTATTTCAGCTCATTAAACATGGGACCAAAACTTTATATTTTGCGTTTATATTTTTGTTTCGTAAATTAGATTGATTGCTTGTTACTTTCTAGTGTATCCTTGTTTAGATTCAACTAAAAAGAGGAGCCTGGTAGTCGATTTACTGATGTAATGGTCTTCCCTGTCATTAGGTGTCGCTAATGTATTTTAGGCTACAAGTTTAACCGGAACTGCAACCGGAGATTACGTTTGATTGTTTATATTTTCCCACAATTTTATATGTATATGTAAAATGTGTATTGTCTGAATAAGGTTGGAAATATATGAATAAAGGGAAGTGTCTAATATCGTGTAACGTTAACCTTGTTCCGCGACAAACTTCGGATAAATATTTTTTTAAATCGCTGACCACGGACACGCGGGAAGAACGCGCGGAAACAGAGGACATGACAGGAGGATTGTTTGCTACCAGAGACCAGTTCGCTAGCAAGTAGCACGCAAACATTTTATTTCCAGTCAACATACTTGGATTAGTTGGTTGAGGCAATCCTATCCCTCAATAATGGAGGAATACAAGGAGAATATTCAAGACGAGGGTGACAATGTGAAATTGTCTTCTAAACCCGAGGAAGATGACAAGGTGAGTAATTTACTGTACAGCTAACGTTAACTCTGCTACAGTAGGAATAACAGCCAGGTGATGTTTTAAACGAGTTACCTACTTGTGAGACTAACGTTATATTCATTTCTCTACTTCAAGTCTTGCAACAAGGTGTGTAGTAACATTGGCGAACCTGTCCCTCAAGTATCTTCTACTCGTGGCGAGTTCAGTGATCCTGTTTACAAGGAGATTGCTCTTGCAAATGGACATATTAACCGCATGAACAAGGATGAGCTTCGGTCTAAACTGGCAGAGTGTAAGCTTGACACAAGGTATGTAGGAACACTTGTTTCAGCAGGAGATTGCTAAAAACGTAATCCATTGGAGATCAGGATTTCTACGTTAGGAAATCCCAGAGCTGCTTGACATATCACTGGAAAAAGATCTGTATCACTGAACATGATCCCAAGTGTGTGTCTCTCTCACTGTGTGTAGAGGTGTGAAGGATGTGATGAAGAAGCGGTTGAAGAACTACTACAAGAAGCAGAAGCTGTCTTTGATGCAGTCTGTGACAGAGGGTGGCCCAACTGATGCCTACTACGACTTCATCTGTGTGGTGGACTTCGAGGCAACGTGTGAACAGGACAACCCCCTTGACTTCACGCATGAAATCATTGAGTTTCCAATGGTCCTGTTCAACACCCACACTTTAGACATTGTAAGTGAGGAGGGGACTTTGTTAGAATCAATGCATTGTAAGACTTGCGTGTACTATCAGATGTATGGCCCTTTTGAGTTCACATTAGTAGTTGATGCAAATAATACACATGTTTTGTTATCATGAATGACACTTGATTTCATTGTAGGAGGACAGCTTTCAGGAATATGTCAGGCCAGAAGTCAACACACAGCTGTCAGAGTTCTGCATAAAGTTGACAGGGATAACACAGGTGAGACACCAGACAGATTGTTTTCTAAACCAATTTTGAAGGACTAGAATACTATGATCCACAATACTTCACACATTGTACTGTTAATATAAGAGTTTTCTAACTGCTTTTTTTGGGCCAGAAAATGGTGGATGAGGCAGACACGTTCCCCGATGTTCTTAAGCGGGTGGTGCTTTGGCTTCAGGAGAAAGAGCTTGGCACAAAATACAAATATGCCATTCTTACAGATGGGTACGTACGTGTTGTCAGAGGGCACTAACACTGCTTTTATGTATTAATGATAACTAGCGAGATGTTACGTGTTCTCATTAGTACAACTATGTGCTTTTGTTATTTCCACAGATCTTGGGACATGAGCAAGTTCATGAACACCCAGTGCCGTTTAAGTCGGCTCAGATATCCACAGTTTGCAAAGAAGTGGATCAACATCAAAAAATTCTACGGAAACTTCTATAAGGTTGTGATAATAAGATTATCAGAAATATCTCTCTAAATGTAGAGACATGTTAGACACAATCTGTTGAGTAGAACAATAGAACTAGAATCCTCACTTTCTTTTTCACAGGTCCCTCGTACCCAGACCAAGCTGAGCAGCATGCTAGAGAAGCTGGGACTTCAATACGAGGGCCGCCCTCACTCTGGCCTGGATGACTCGCGCAACATTGCTCGCATTGCGCTGCGCATGCTGCAGGATGGCTGCCAACTGCGCATCAACGAGCGCATGCACGAAGGACAGCTGCGGACTGTGCCCAGCTCTGCCCCTGTGGAAGGAGCCCCACCCCCACATAATCCTCGCAGCAGAGTCTAGCCCCCCACCTCGACTTCAGCTCCACATCCCCTGGCTCTGACTTCCACATTGGGGCCTTCAAGCAGGCATCCCATTTCTGTTTTACTCCCATGACTTGAAAATAATTCATTGCATTTTTCCCACTCAATCTGAGTCTACTTTTTGTCCCAAATTGTGGGACTCTGTGGATAGTTTTTTAATTTTATTAGTAGTGCCACTTACCACAATAAAAAAGTTGTTTCTGCCTTTTGACAACTTCTGTAGATTTCCACAGTAGCACTCAGACATGGTTTGCTACAAGTTTCTTTAAAGAATAATTTTTATTTCGCTGGGCTTTTGTCTTTCGTATTGTCTGAAAACAAAACAACCTTGCTGACCCTCAAATGTACTTAACTGTGTCTGTTAGAGGCCTGGCTTCAGTTTTTTATTTTTTATTTTACAGCGCATGCCTGTGTACTTATTGAAATTGAGTCCACTAAAACAGGTTCAAGAAAATTGAGAATATGTTTGGTGTAAGCAATGCACAAACTCGTGGCCTAATAATGTATGAGCTATTGTCTTAAACCATTTCTAGTTTAATACTAATAAATATTTCCTTCGTTTTAGCCTGCTTTCTTTACTTTCTGGGGGGGCAGTATATTTTAAATGGCTTTTGTGGGAAAAATACCCAATTGTCATACTTGAGTAATTTGCATAAAATATAATTTACAAATGGTACAACATCTAACATTTCTGTGCTTCATGGTAACGGGTTCACGAGAAAAGCATTATGCCCTTTTTATGTTATGTTCAAATCCAATCAAATTTCAACTTTGGGGTCCCGAGTGGCGCAGCGGTCTAAGGCGCAATAATGTGTTCTTAACTGACTTGCCGAGTTAAATAAAGGTAAAATAAAAATGTCTAATTTCAACACATAATGCAATGTGATATGGTGACGTAATGGTTTTTTACCAAATCATGTGTATTCACATAATTTCCGTTAGATGGAGACAAATCACATGTAACTCGCGGTACAAAGAACACGCATTTTCCCGTCAAGGAATACCAAGAGAAAGTGGTACAGTATTTTGTATTTGCCCCCGATGAGACATCAAATCAAATGTTATTTATCACATGCGCCGAATACAACTGGTGTAGACTTTAAAGTGAAATACTTGCATACGAACCTTTCCTTACGATGCCTTGAACTCATTACATCATGCAAGTTTCAATGTCTGCTACTAAAAAATACATTTGGAAGGGGGACATTAAATGTGGTGTTTGATCAAAATACATTTCCAGAAACTTAATTCGGTACTATTTGGTCTGTATTTCTTATAAGCATGTTATATCCCATCTATGACCAGAATAATTATGGGGGAAATGAGCTCAATATAGAATCATTAATTCAACTTTTACAACTCATCAGTTGGTGGGGAAATATATATCTAAATAAAATGAAAAACAGTTGTCTTCTCTGGATTAAACATACGTAGTCCTTTATTTTTCTTGCCAAGCAATAATAATAGCTTTCCCTCATCATGGTCAATATAATCAATAACTTAACCAAGAAGGTGTGCTCAAAGCTGACGCAGTGTGTTCTAGGCGTTGTTGCTCTTTCCACACGTCCCTGAGCAGGAAGGACTGCAGTTCACGAGAGAACACGGACAGAGAGAGTAGCAACTAGCGAGACATAAGGAGTGACGGTTCCCGTTGTTTGATTTAATGCATTGTTTGTTTGAATAAGGGACGCGATTGGATGCTACGATACCAGATAATGCGCTGGAGGGACCAGCCGAAACGCATGGGTTTTAAAATAGACTTGAAATTGCGGTAGGTTTCCCTTTTCATTGTGTGGTTCGCGGCCGTAGATAAAAGAAGATGCGTGAAGCGCTGCTGCCCAGGTCCAATCGTCTTGATAGGATTGAAAAGCATGGTTTCTTGCTCCTACTCGAAATGGAGTTACTGTCTTTTTCCCCGTTGTTTGTATTGTTGATGATAAGAACAATAAACGATGAAACAAGCACCTAGACCACCATGCGACCAGGATAACAAGGAGGGGTCGGTCTGCAAAGCCATGGAGGACAAGGAGAACAATCTCAAAACGGCTACGCTGTGGAGAGATGCTGCTGTCCGCTCTAGGAAGCTGCGAAGCAACCTGCGTCAGCTCACTATCTGCTCCAAAGACAGGGAGAGGATAATTCTACCTGAAAATATAAACGAGATAGAGGTGCTCAATCTGGGCAATAACTCGCTGCACGAGCTACCAGAAGGATTGGGGGCTACCCTCACAAACCTGCGTATCCTTATCCTCCGCAGGAACAAATTTGTCACAGTTCCTTTTGTGGTGTTTGAACTAGGTCAACTTGTGGAGCTGGACATGAGCCACAACTGCTTGAGCCACTTCTCTGAGGATATAGGCCTGCTGAAGGGGCTGAAAAAGCTCTGCATCAGTCACAACAAGATCCAGTACCTGCCGTCACAGATTGGGGCACTGCAGTGCTTGGAGGAGCTGGACATAAGCTTCAATGACATACGTGATTTCCCCAGGTCCTTCTCACAGCTCAAGAGGCTCCGTACTCTGGATGCCGACCACAACAACCTGGACCAGTGTCCCCCGGAGATTCTTGCCTTCGGTGACCTGGAGGAGCTCGACTGCTCTGGGAATACGTTTGCGTGTCTACCAGGGGACATCATGAAGCTGCAGTTCATCAAGATCCTGTGGCTCAGCAGCATTCACATCTCCTCATTACCTGACACCTTCTGTCAGCTGCACAACCTGGAGAGCCTGATGCTGGACAGTAACAACCTCTCAGCTCTGCCTCGTTCCTTTGGCAACCTTCAGAGACTTAAAATGGTCAATCTTTCATCTAATGAGTTTGAGGAGTTTCCCCAGGTTATCCTGAACATCACAGGACTAGACGAGCTTTACCTGAGCAGAAATCGACTGTCTTTTGTCCCAGAAGAGATAGGCCAGTTGCATAGGCTGGCAAACCTCTGGTTGGACAATAATAAGATTACTTATCTGCCTGACTCCATTGTGGAGCTAGAGAGATTGGAAGAGCTTGTTTTACAGGGTAATCAAATAGCCATACTTCCAGATAACTTTGGAAAACTCTCCAAGGTAAACATTTGGAAGGTGAAGGATAACCCCCTCATCCAGCCTCCCTATGAGGTCTGTATGAAGGGAATCCCCTACATCGCTGCCTATCAAAAGGAACTCACACATTCCCAGCTTGCTGTGAAGCCCAGATTAAAACTGGTCCTGATGGGAATGAAAAATGCTGGGAAAACACGGCTCAGACAGAGTGTGGTGAGTGAGCAGCAGGATGCCAACTCTGCTCAGGGGAACAAAGGGATTGATGTGACTAACTGGGTAGCGGACGCCGATCGCAGTCTTACATTTTTAGTGTATGACCTGTCAGGGAAGCCAAATTATGACCTCGTCAAACCGTTTTTTCTCTCACCCGGTGCTCTGTACATCCTTGTTGTGAATCTGAAAACGTACTCGCCCAAGAGCTTTTACGCCCACGTGGGGTACTTCCTCCACCTCCTCAGTGCCAAAGTGCCCCACGCTGTGGTCTGCATGGTGGGCACACATACAGACCTGTGTGGAGACATGGAGGTGGAGGAGAAGAGCCTGGATATTCACAGACAGATTGCCCTGCAGGAGAAGTGGGACAGCCATTGCCTGCGTACCCTCGCCCAACAGGTGGACCAGGCCCTGGAACAGGGCTACAACATCCGCACCTCCAGCCCTCACATCCTCTTCTACGGCGTCACAGACAAGAACCTGAGGCGGAAGAAAGCCCAGCTGCAGTACATGCTGAACCACAGGCTGCAGCTCCTGTCCCCTGTCCTGTGTGTCAGCTGCACGGAGAGCCAGAGGAACATCCAGAGGCTGAGGGAGAAGCTCATGTCAGTGGCTGACCACAGGGACATCTTCCCCAACCTCCACCGTGTGCTGCCCAAGTCCTGGCAGATGCTAGAGGAATTGCACTTTAAGCCCCAGGACCTGTGGCTCTCGTGGTGGGACTCGGCCCGCTTGGGCCTCCAGGCAGGACTCACAGAGGACCGCCTGCAGAGTGCCCTGTCCTACCTGCACGAGAGCGGGAAGCTACTCTATTTCGAGGACAGTCAGACACTAAAAGAGTACGTCTTCCACAACCTGCCACGCTTCATCGCCATCCTCAATGTCTTCTTCCAGAGTGATGAGTCCACTCTGCTGGAGAGGCTACTGTCAGATGGGGAGAGGGGGGACAAGAGGAGGGCCAGTGTGGTTACGGAGGGGGAGAAGGAAGAGAACCTCCGGGCTACCCATCTACAGCACCATGTGGAGGGCTTCCTCAGCCACGGCCTCCTGCCTTCCAACGTCATCCGGCTGCTCCTGAGACCTCTCATCCAAACCCAGCAGGACCTCCACCTCATCATGGAGCTGCTGGAGAAGATGGGGGTCTGCTACTGCATCAACAAGCCCCGCAGCAAGCCTCTGAACGGGGCCACCGTCTGGTACAAGTTCCCAAGCTATGTCAGCAATGAGGAGCCCCATGCCGAGGCCTGGGTGAACGGGAGCTCAGTGGCTGCTAGTCCGTTCTTCTCTGTGGAGCAGCTGAAGATCGAATACAGCTTCCCCTTTCTCTTCCCACCTGGACTGTTTGCACGCTACAGTGTGCAGATCAACAGCCATGTGGTTCAGAGATCAGATGGGCGGCACCAGATATTTGCCTATCGTGGTAAAGTGCCTGTGGTAGTCAGCTACCGTCCGGCTCAGGGCAGACTGCAGTCCGAGACACTGTCCATAGCCAGCCATGCCTCCCTGCCAAATATCTGGACTGCTTGGCAAGCGATAACACCACTGGTTGAGGAGCTGAATGTCCTTCTGCAGGAGTGGCCCGGGCTCTACTACACTGTTCATGTTCTGTGTTCAAAGTGCCTCAAAAGAGGGTCACCCAACCCACACACCTTCCCAGGTAAATATGATTTCCCCTCTAACTCTCTGACTCTTTGATTCTCTGTCCCGCTCTTTCTCTATCACATCCCTCTCTTTCTCTATCACATCCCTCTCTTTCTCTATCACATCCCTCTCTTTCTCTATCACATCCCTCGTTCTCTATCAGATCCCTCTCTTTTTCTATCAGATCCCTCTCTTTTTCTATCACATCCCTCTCTTTTTCTCACATCCCTCTCTTTTTCTATCACATCCCTCTCTTTTTCTATCACATCCCTCTCTTTTTCTATCACATCCCTCTCTTTTTCTATCACATCCCTCTCTTTTTCTATCACATCCCTCTCTTTTTCTATCACATCCCTCTCTTTTTCTATCACATCCCTCTCTTTTTCTATCACATCCCTCTCTTTTTCTATCACATCCCTCTCTTTCTCTATCACACCCCTCTCTTTCTCCATCACATCCCTCTCTTTCTCTATCGAGTCCCTTGTCAAGCCTCCCAGAAGTAGGCACATTTTCATTGTTACACTTCTAATTTAGCAAAGATGTGTAAAGGACTTTGTAGTTTACATTGCCCCACCCTAATTTTCATTATTTTAATGACAATATTGGGGTTATATGTGGTGAGAGCAACTGGAAGTGTAAAATTACCAGTGGTTTAGGATCATCATGGCATTATGGAAATATCTCATGGAGGGGACATCTGATACAGGTGTTTTTTATGACATACTCCTCTCCTGGGATTCATTTGAATGGATGAAAGAGAATAATGAACTGCTAATAACAACAGATTTGAGTCAGCGTCACGCCGCGGAATTACCCAACAGTAATATGGTCTGACCTATTATGAATGCGTCAAGCAAACTTTGGAGGTTTGAGTGAGAAAGTGAAAGCCGTTCTGTACACTCATTCACTGCTCTTGTGCTCTAGTCAATCGAAATAGGGGTTTATTGCTGTGTTTGTGTGAGGATGACTCATTAGGTTTAAGGTCAGTCAGTCAGTGGGGGATGGAGGCTACACAAAGGCTACAGTGCCGCTGTAGGTGACATTAGCTCAGCTAAAAGAGGGAGGGAGAAACAGCTCCGTGGGGCTCAAGCCCTCTCTGATACACAAATTGGCCTCAGAGCTGTCTGTTCTCGGCCTCTGGCTGAGCTCATGGACAAGTTCTGACATGGTGGTGTAGACTGAGGGTTGCCATGGCAACACAATGTGCCTTTATTTTCTTGGAATGCGACCATAGTAGATGGATCATACAGCATGAGCAAGCCCAATCTCAGCTCTTTTGTTATGATGCACAATGCCATCCAGACATCAGTAGACCAGTGTAAGCTCAAATGGCGAAATCAGTAAAGGTCTCCCTATTCATGTATTCATTGGGAAGGAGTATAGGCCTACAGTACATTGTCTCCTTACTGCTGCTAGTATGAGATTGATTTTGTTGTGATGTCATTGTATTACCTCCTTCGAGTGCACTCTTTTGTATGAGAGTAGAGCGCCTACTCATTTTCCTGATCCTATGAATGACAGAATATCTGCCAGACTGATATCTTTCCCTTTTCTTAAATAGTGCTTTTAAATGGGCCTTTTTATACTGCAGATCTCGTTTGTATCTTCTGCTGAAGCAGTCTGTAGTGCTGGAGCTATGCGCCAATCAGGATTGCTGATATCGTAAATTAGGTGTGGTCCTGAATTGAGCAGACAGCTGGGTCTTGGCTGGATGGGTAGCTACCCCAATCCCTGACCCTCCTACCCTAATTTTATTTCTCCCTCTTTTCTTCTCTCTGTGTCAGCTCCTCACACTCTCTTGTTTTCACGCTTCAATCCCCTCATCCACCTCTCCCTCTCTCTGGCCCATGGAGGGCTTTGGCGGTCTTTTGTGGATTAGTTCACGTCTGCGGCGTTGCTGGTTTGAATCATTAGACGTGAGACCGTGCTTTTTCAGAGCTGTTTCACTGGCATGCCTAGGCTTCCGGAGCCACGTCTGTCTGACTGACACGGGAGCCGGGACACAGACCAGCGCCTGCTATACTAATACACTGGAGCTTAGCACATAAACTGGCCGGTAGATTGAAGTAAGGCATTTCTCTGGCAGATAGACTAGATGTCATATACTGTAGTAGAGACCTAGGAGGAACATACGCACTGTTGTAGTTTGCCACATTTCGGAAGGCACAACATATAGGGATTAATGTTGTCCTGTAGACACCAACAGTTTATTTAACTGACTAGTAACTAGATGGTGACTGCTTCGTGCTTGTGTAAATGTCACATTTCATTGCAAGTGTTGTTCTAATTTCTGCTAGATAGGAGTGAGAGTTACTCTACCACAAAGCTAGTCTTTCTGCTTGGGTATTTATTGAAGCAAGGCTGGATGTGATATCATGCTTGGGAGACTTTGACAAAGTGAATGGGGTGGGAGGGAAGGGAGGAGATGGTTTTGTATGCGTGGGTGGGTGGGTGGGTGGGGTGGGGGGGGGGTGTAATGTGTTGTAGGTTAGTGATTTGGAATTCAATTAATGGAACTTTAGCCCTGTGCACTGTCGCCTTCTTCCGACCAACCCCAGCTGTGCGCTTCTTCATTTAGACTGGCCAATAGCTGAACTTGAACAACTCACTCAAGTAGTGACTTTGCAGGTGACTTTTGTTCAGCTGCACCTGCCTGTTTCCATGGGAATGTGCCCTCTTGTTGTGTTCACTGGAGCAACTCAATGGTCGCTATAGGTTTGCTCTCCTGTAAAAACATTGGTGATTCAACTCCTATAGAATGTTCCTTTACCCCTGCTTTGTGTCTGTGGAAATAAAAATGTTTTACCTTTTCCACAACCTGTGTTCCTCTTCCATTTAGCTGCACAGCTTTTCATATGTCCTAATATGGCCATGTTTTTGTCTGCTGCAGCTTGTTGACTCAGTGTTGGGGCTCCTCTCTTTCCGGCAGACTAAACATGGAGGACTCTTGAATATAATCTTTCTTCTGTGGAATCTAGAGAGACGACCTCCATCGCAATAATCGTTTCCTTGCATCTGTTTCGGCCTGACATCTCTGAATCAAACAAAGGCATGCACTCCCCTTTTTATTCATGACCTGATCTGCCTTTATATGGCTGGAAAAAATCTCAGCAATGCAGACCAATTTCCCCCCTACACGATGCAATCCCACAAACCTTGTATTGTGTGTGTGTGTGTTTGTGTAAGTGAGTCTGTTTGTGCTTGTGTTGAATGTATGTGTAAAGTGACAGAGGGTGGTGAGTGAGTAATTAGTAATGTGCAGTTAATTATTTCCTCTTCCACACACATCCAGATTCGTTTGTTGCCTTCTGCTGATCTGACAGATAATGACACTTGTCGTAAGCAGAAAGATCCTCGATCCTTCACAGGTTATCCTTAAAATTGATGTGCCCACTCACTCCTGACCACACAAATGGTGTTTTAAAATACTGTTCAAATAGCCCTCATTTTGGTGGAACTCTTATTGACCTCTTGAGTTTTTTTTTGCGGGGGTACAGTACAAGTTCCTGAAAATCGTCTCAAAGTGTGTTTGTGCAGACATCCAAGCTGCCGTCAGTCGACCCTGAGTGGAAGATGTGTGAGAAACCAGAGCATGATCTCTGGCTGGGCGCCCAGGGTCTGCCCTTCTCCTGTACTTTGCTGTACCTCGTGTAGCAACCTTCACCCCTGCCCAGTGCCTACCCTGTGAATTGTAGTACAGTAACAGCACAACAAATAAACCTACTGGCCTATATATCTGTCTGTCAACATGTGAACTTTGAAACATGCTTGGTGCAATTTACATTCCAAGCTGCTAAGTCCAATAGATTTATTTCAGGTGCTTACCAAGATGCCTTATCTCACAGATCATTCGTGCCCATCATACAAGTTTAAAGGAAAAGGATAGTATTTTGTGTACATCTGCTCTTTTCAAATCAAATTCGATTTGTCACATCCAAATATTTAGCGGAAGTTATTGCGGATGTAGCAAAATGCTTGTCTTCCTTTTTAAATTTTTAAACATTTTATTTGAATTTTTTTACCCCCCTTTTCTCCCCAATTTCGTGGTATCCAATTGTTAGTAGCTACTATCTCGTCTCATCGCTACAACTCCCATACGGGCTCGGGAGAGACGAAGGTCGAAAGTCATGCGTCCTCCGAAACACAACCCAACCAAGCCGCACTGCTTCTTAACACAGTGTGTGCATCCAACCCGGAAGACAGCCGCACCAATGTGTCGGAGGAAACACAGTGCACCTGGCGACCTTGGTTAGCGCGAACTGTGCCCGGCCCGCCACAGGAGTCGCTGGTGCACGATGAGACAAGGATATCCCTACCGGCCAAGCCCTCCCTAACCCTGACGACGCTAGGCCAATTGTGCGTCGCCCCACGGACCTCCCGGTCGTGGCCGGTTGCGACAGAGCCTAGGCGCGAACCCAGGGTCTCTGTTATGCTTGTCTTCCTAACTCCAATAGTGCAGTAGTATATAACAATTCCCAACAATACATAAATCTCAAGTAAAACAATGGAATGAAGAAATATATAAATATTAGGATGCGCAATGTCGGAGTGGCATTGCCTAGAATACATATGAAATGAGTAAAACAGTATGTAAACATTAATGTGACCAGTGATTCCATGTCTATGTACGTAGGGCATCGGCCTCTAAGGTGCAGGTTTGAGTAACCGGGTGGTAGCCGGCTAGTGACAGTGATTAAGTTCAGGGCAGGATACTGGGTGGAGGCCGATTTAGTGATGGCTATTTAACAGTCCGATGACCTTGAGATAGAAGCTGTTTTTCAGTCTCTCTGTCCCAGCTTTGATGCACCTGTACTGGCCTTGCCTTCTGGATGCTAGTGGGTTGAACAGGCTGTGGCTTGGGCCTGTCCTTGATGATATTTTTGGCCTTCCTGTGACATCAGGTGCTGTAGGTGTCATGGAGGGCAGGCAGTGTGCCCCTGGTGATGCGTTGGGCAGACCGCACCACCCTCTGGAGAGCTCTGCGCTTGTGGGCCGTGCAGTTACCATTCCAGGCAGTGATCCAACCTGACAGGATGCTCTCGATTTGTGCATCTGTAAAAGTTTGAGGGTCCAAGCTGAATTTCTTCAGCCTCCTAATGTTGAAGAGGCGCTATTGCGCCTTCACCACACTGTCTGTGTGTGTGGACCATTTTCAGATTGTCAGTGAGGAACTTGAAGCTTTTCACCTTCTCCACTGTGGTCCCGTCCAAGTGGATGGGGGCGTGCTCCCTCTGCTGTTTCCTGAAGTCAAGGATCAGCTCTTTTGTTGACGTTGAGGGAGAGGTTATTTTCCTGGCACCACTCCACCAGGGCCCTCACCTCCTCCATGTAGGCTGTCTCGTCATATTTTGGTAATCAGATCTACTACTGTTGTGTCATCTGCAAACTTGATGTTTGAGTTGGAGGCGTGCATGGCCACACAGTCATGGGTGAACGGAGTACAGGAGGGGGCTGAGCACGCACACTTGTGGGGCCTCAGTGTTGAGGATCAGCGTAGTGGAGGTGTTGTTTCCTACCTTCACCTGGGGGAGGCCCGTTAGAAAGTCCAGGACCCAGTTTCACAGGGCACAGTTTAAACCCAGGGCCCGAACTTAATGATGAGCTTGGAGGGTACTGTGGTGTTGGAAGGCTGAGCTGTAATGAACAAAGTATCTGTTGTTGAAGGACAGAGATCTAGGGAGTGGTGTCCAAAGCCGGCTTTGATTCTTAGTGTCGAAGGCGAGCCCTCCAGCACTTTCCCTCTCTGTGTGGATCCTCAAGCCCAACTTGACTCTGTACTACTGGGCAAACCCCTCTAATCCAGTTAGGGGATCTGCTCGGATCAGGCTGCTAGTGATAATGGCCATGCAGGGGACTGGCCAAGAAGGCAAAGCTGAGTTGGTTAGATTATCACAGAAACACAATCACACAGACACACGAACAAACGCATTCATCATTTCACTTACCCTCAAGCTCCTCACAGCCTCATCCACCCATACCTTTAGAGGTATAGTAGTTACATTGAACTTTACCCAGTTTTTCCTGTATAATTGCATCGTTCTTTTGTATTCTAAAAATGAAAGACATGAGATGACTGAAAGCTCACAACTTTAGGCTGCCTGCCCAGCAATGATGGTATGAAGATATTTCAGTTCACTGGAACATTTGTTGGGACATGTTCCCACATTATTTTAATTTCATTCTGACTTTTTAGTGAATAAGAAAACTGACTTTTCACTGTGGACGAGCTGCTAGCTGCTTGTTGAGGAATTGGATGAGTAGTGGTGAGCCGTAAGTGCCCATAGGGCTCCCTGCTTGCTAGTTATTATAGTCGCACAGGCAGTATATCCTCTTCGTCCCAGTATACCATGGATATACTGTATCAAGGAGGTGCATAGATCAGTCATACAATCAAGTATTGTTTTCTCACCACATGGCGGTCAATTTAATTGGACTCCTTACATGTTATTTAGATCCCCTGGGGAATATCTGGAAAATTCTTAGGCCAACTTAAGATAAATTATTGCGCTTTACCCCAAGAGACAGAACTGGTGGGTGCTCCAAATATAGCCAAAGGCCTCCAAGGCTTTACAAGAAAGTAAGACGAGCCACTACATTGATACCTGTCACAGGAATCACAGAGAAGATGTGGCAGTATCGGCTAAGTTTCATTGTTCATTGTTTAAAAATGTAGCAAACCACCATCTTGAAATCTTTAGCAATATGGAGCTGTCATTACCAGTAATGGAGTACAGGGATTGGCGATGAAGTCTAAATGAGGAAAAAGTTGAAAACATGTCTCTTGCAACTCTTCGGCTGGAACTTCTCTGTCCGTTTATGACTGTGTGTGTTTTGCCCATTTAAACATGCCACTGGTGGAAGTGCTAGGAAATGACGCAGCTTAGACACTTTGGCCAAGGACTGACAGCAGGGTCAAGAGGAAACTCAGAGGCTGGTGATGATTGTTAACTCAGTAACAGCCAAGCACAAGGTACTCTGGAAGAATGAGACCGAATCTAACAGCCAAAGTAGAGCTGTTTTCAGGTACTGTTCAGAGACTGGAGATCTTGAGAGGCACAGACTAAACTACAAATGCAGTGTATTGGTTAATACAAACTTAAGCTGCTGAAGGGCCTGACTTGTTGCTGAGTGGCTGTATCTAGTGAATGTGGGCCAGTCACAACTGTTGATGCAGAGAGAGAGTAATCATATTAGTGATTGTGGCAGGAAACCTGCTGGTTCTGTTATAATGGAGAGGTTCAGATGTCTTGCGCTCAGGGACAAGGCTGGAAGTGAAAGTGATAGAGCTCATATTGCCCCTCTGACTGATGTGCTGTTGTGGCCTTCTGAATTGTCTGTCTGTTCAGTACAGTTAGCCTAAAGTGTTCTTCTCGGTTGTGTATGTTCGTGTGTGTCTGTGTTGGGGACGTGAATGAGCTGTTGACCTGAAAGAAGGTTAGCCTAAAGGGTGTTTTGTTTTTAACTCTGTGGACATCACATGGGAAATGGTCTTCTGGATATCTCACGTTAGATGTGACCCTCTGATGACCTGACCATAAAGTTAAATAGGCCTACCTATGATTGTCTTCCTGTACAGCTCATGCTGACATGGTTTTATTTTCTACCTGTGAATTCTAATTCTCGCTGTATTCTGAGGAATTACTCCTGTCTGCACCTACCTGTGCACTCTCTACCACACACTAACTACACTTAGGTGGATAAGACACCAGTGAGCTAAATTCGTTTTTTCAGAGTTGCTGTGTGTTTTGAATGGTTTGGTCTGCTCTAAATGTTGTTTTCCATATCACCAGCTTGTTTTTTAAAATGTATTGGGGCTGTATGAAATCTGTCCTCAACGCAGCCTAGTAATCTCTGAGAGGACGTCAAATCCTGTTATGTCACCAGTTGGCTGCCCAACTGGAGTTGTGTGCAGTAAGCCTGTCCACTGTATTATCTCTTAGACATGTGACAGACAGTGGCTGTCGGGTTTGGATGGGTTCATCGCTTCTATCCTGTGGGAACACAGAGGACACAGAGTCAATGGTCACCTGGCCTCCACCGAGCCCCCAACAACCGGCTGTTCAGGTTTTGTTGCTGCATGCTGCATGTATGGGTTTTGCAAGCCTGGTTGCCAGCCCTCGTTTTGTGGTGATGATGTATATCAAACCCTTTTCAGCTATAGCTTTCCCCTTTTCCCCACTAGCATCAGTCAAAATCCCGAATGTGTTGACCAAAGCCATCAAGGCTCAAACTTGTAGTTTCCTAGAAGGGAGCAGAGTTAAAAAAATAAAATACAATTCTCCATTTGGCAGGCCATTGTCTGCCTTGAAAGGGAAATGCTGTCTGGAAATAAAATTAGGGCACTCTCATTTATAGTTCTTCACATTCAGGCTTTCAGGCTTTTCTTCCGGTCAGCGCACACTCCTTTGACGTGGTCAGAGGTCTAGAGCTGATAGCAATGGTGGAAATGGGCTGTTTTGGTCACCGTCGGACAGTTCACGTCCTGGATGAAGCATGAGCACAATGTTTCTCTAGGCCAGGGATAGACCACTTTGATGGGGCTGGGAGCCATAAGAAAATCTGAACTGATGATGAGGGGCCGCAGTTGCTCACGGGTTAGCCTATCCACAACCCCCTCCCCCCACTGCAAGCAAAACATTTTAGTGACCTCCCCCCTCTTGACAGCACAGATATTTTGGGGTTTGTTTTAGAGTTTTTTGCAATTCCACATATTTTGCCATGGGATGTAGAGAAATGTTTGGTTTACAGCTTATTTCCTGCAGTTCTACACATTTTGCCGTAGGGTGGATAGAAATGTTTGCAGTTTTAAATATGATATCGAAGTCAGGCTAACAAAATCAATAGGGGCCCCCTGGCTGGTAATTGAACCATGCTAACACGGAGAATGAACCTGTCCTCAGATCAGTTCAGTTCCTGGCAGATTGCCTTGCCAGCTGCCAATTACTCAGCTCCGCCTGAGGAATGATGAATGATGGGGGGGGGGGGGGGGGGAATGTGATGATCAGGCTGTCTGTTTTAATGACCATGATAACCTAGCTATTACTGTTAGCTGCTAATTAATACAATGTTCAGCAGCATCCTGCCCCAAGGAATGGACAGCTATTTTAGGAGCCCCTCTTGTTGGTTCTACTCTGGGTTTATTTTCACCATTGGTGGACATATACAGTTGAAGTCAGACGTTTACATACACCTTAGCCAAATACATTTAAACTCATTTTTTCACAATTCCTGACACTTAATCCTGGTAAAAATTCCCTGTCATAGTTCAGTTAGGATCCCCACTTTATTTTAAGAATGTGAAATGTCAGAATAATAGCAGAGAGAATGATTTATTTCAGCTTCTATTTCTTTCATCGGATTCCCAGTAGGTCAGAAGTTTATACACTCAATTAGTATTTGGTAGCATTGCCTTTAAATTGTTTGTGTCAAACGTTTCGGGTAGGTTCCCACAATAAGTTGGGTGAATTTTGGCCCATTCCTCCTGACAGAGCTGGTGTAACAGAGTCAGGTTTGTAAGCCTCCTTGCTCGCACACGATTTTCAGTTCTGCCCACAAATTATCTATGGGTTTGAGGTCAGGACTTTGTGATGGCCACTCCAATACCTTGACTTTGTTGTCCTTAAGCCATTTTGCCACAACTTTGGAAGACATAACGCGTCTCCTTCCTGAGCGGTATGACGGCTGGTCCCATGGTGTTTATACTTGCGTACTATTGTTTGTACAGATGAACGTTGTACCTTCAGGCATTTGGAAATTGCTCCCAAGGATGAACCAGACTTGTGGAGGTCTACAATTTTTTTTTCTGAGGTCTTGGCTGATTTTCTTTTGATTTTCCCATGATGTCAAGCAAAGAGGCACTGAGTTTGAAGGTACATCCACAGGTACACCTCCCAATTGACTCAAATGATGTCAATTAGCCTATCAGATGCTTCTAAAGTCATGACATAATTTTCTGGAATTTTCCAAGCTGTGTAAAGGCACAGTCAACTTAGTGTATGTAAACTTCTGACCCACTGGAATTGTGATGCAATTGTGATACAATTGTTGGAAAGATTACTTGTGTCATGCACAAAGTAGATGTCTTAACCGACTCACCAAAACTATAGTTTGTTAACAAGAAATTTGTGGACCTAACCCCAACCTATGTAAACTTCCAACTTCAACTGTATCTGGTTCTCTCATGTTGTGATATTACCGTGTAATTTAATATATCCATGCTCAAGCTGATTTTTAAGAGGATACTGGATGTGTCCATTTCCAGTGTTTTGATAAGGGCTACATTTGAATGTGACAGATTTTATGAAAGACATTTACACAGGATTTTTTATTTTTTTTTGCTCGAGTGGACAATAATTGCAAGAATTTTTGCTGTAGGGAATATATATATATATATATATATATATATATATATATATATATATATATATATATATATATATATATATATATATATATATATATATATATATATATATATATATATATATATATATATATATATATATATATATATATATAATATTTGTCTCTCCTGCTCTCTCTCCAATTTTCCTGGGGCAGACTGAGGCATATTTGCCTCACATCACATGGTGTATTTTCCTGCGTTATACAGTCGCCAGGTGTTACCATTAAACCCATATTTAGTCATTTTCTTGTTTGCGTATATGACCTTGCTACAACAACCCGATATACAGCACACGTTGTTTTAAAACGGATATCCGTTTAATATGCATTACTCTATATTAGCGTTCCTTTAGCTAAGCCCAAGGATTGTCTCATTCAAAATGAACATGATTGTGATTTAGGGCCTTAGCCCTAAATCCCCACCAGCCAGGCCCATCAGTGTGAGTGGGCTGATAATGTGATTGGACAGCTTCACTGTCAAAGGAAGAGGAGGGCAGTGGGGCTGGGGCTGTTTTTGACTGCTGTGCTGCATCAGGGTGATCATCTCATTATGCACCAGATGTTAACATCTGTCCCTGCAGCACGCACACACACACGTTCGCTCGGGCATGCACACACCACTGTCCGAACAGATGAGCAGCAGCTGTCTCTGTGCGCACAATATACAGGGGAGAATATAATGGTCTGCTAGTAGTTATTCCATATCCTGCCCTGGTTATAAGAGCCTGTCTGCACTATGCTGCTACCCTGGCTATGATGGGAGCCTGTCTGCACTATGCTGCTACCCTGGCTATGATAGTGCAGACAGGCTCTTATGTTACTGCCTCCTCTCTCTTTAGTGCAGATGTGTTCATGTGCAGGATAATGCCGCTGTGATTAAAATCTCTTCTCTGCCTGCCAGGATTAAGCTCCACTTTAACCACAGCCATCTTAAACACACAAGTGCTGCTGGCTGGTTCTCCCGTCTTCACCTCTTCATCCTAAAGGACCCCAGAAGGCTGCCTTTGACACTGCCAGATTCTCGTCTGGCCTACTTGCTGTTTGCCAGGCAGGCCCAACTCAGTCTCCAAGGCAACCCACTGTGGAATGGCCAGAATGGGTTATTTTTGTGCCATCTCCTCTGGCAGAGAAGTAGGGCACACATTCCTCAGGCTGTGGGCCTGTCCGTGTCAGGAGGCAGGAGCCACTCGCTGTTCAAAAGGGATTAGTCTAATTTAACGTGTTTGAGAGACTGGTCACGATATCTTCCTGTCTCTTTGTTAAGCTGCCTCTAAGATAGAGGGAGATAGTCATGTCTCCAATCTGTCTGTGTAACCCTGACTCTTATCAGACTAGTCAGCTAAGTGTTTCTACATTTGTGTCTAGTGTTTGATTTACCCCACATCTTGTTCTATAGCGGACTGCAGTGCTTTAAATAACTGATAGGAGCAACTATTTTATGATTTGGTCAATATTTCCCTCCTTTTGGATTTATGGAGTTTGTTAGAACTAGACTAGAATGCCAAGCAGCAAACTCTGATGTGTAATTATCCTCCCCCCACTTTCTGGCAATGTGCATTGTTCATAAACAGTCAGTTACCTCATCAGACAAATGATGATCTCATCGAGGTGGTGGTCCAAATTGATGCAGCAACTTAAACTGGAACACTTACATGTGCTGGCCAAGGAAAGCCACTTCAACACTCAAAGCCAATCAAATTGCAGGCTTTTTTGTTGTTGTGGAGACTGAGTTAGGTCTTGGCCGAGGCTACCAAGACCAAAGTTTATGCTCCACACCAGACGTCACAGACATAGGCTAGTAACAACAGAACGTTAAGTGATTTAAAACCCTTGTTATGCAGTACGTGTAAGGTAATGACTGACCCTGGTGATCAAAATGTGTGTTAACGTGGAAAGAATGTGGTTTTCATTGGGACATTTTAAATGGCGTTCTGTTTGGGCCTCATCCTGGGCCTTCTCACCTGCACAGCACAGACTGGGCAGAGCAGACAGCTGCCTATGTGGAAATCTCATTCGCACCCAGCCCTAACTCAAACGCATCTGACCACCAGACGGCTGCTAGACTCTGTGTGTGTTTGGGTGTCATGGAAAACTGAATTTTGTGTGTGTGTGTGTTTGAGTATATTTAGCACTGCTATATGTCGGTCTGTGTCAGTGAGACAGAGTGAGTTGTCTCTGGCCATGTTTGTTGATCCTGACCAGCTGCTTCATGTGACGTGCTTGGCCTGACTGTTGTTTTAACACACTGTGGTGCTAATCCTCTGACTGAGCTGTTGGCCTCTGGATCTGAACTCAGAGCAGCTGCCTCTGCCCTATGTCTACCACTGACTCACTGCTCTCTCTCTGCCTGCCCTGGGCACTACCGCTTGGTCTGACGCTGCACAGGTGGCAACCGGAGCGCTGTGTCTACTGTCCAAGATGTCTGATCTGTTTAGTAGAAACTCAAAAGGTCAGAGTATGCCAGTACTCTGGCATCCAAACATCATGAGTTCCTGACTGTACGAGCCACACTGTCTTTACTCAGGAGGAACCTGAACTGATCGGACTATGTACAGGCAACCTGAGCTCTCTTTCCCTGTGCTAGTGTAGATTTCAGTCACTGTTCTCTGTGAGGGGTCAAATGGTAGGCTGCTGATGAGGGACATATAGTTGAAGTCAGAAGTTTACATACACCTTAGCCAAATACATTTAAACTCCGTTTTTCACAATTCCTGGCATTTAATCCTAGTAAAAATCCTTGTCTTAGGTTAGTTAGGATCACCACTTTACTTTAAGAATGTGAAATGTCAGAATGATAGTAGAGAGAGTTATTTATTTCAGCTTTTATCTTTCATCACATTCCCAGTGGGTCAGACGTTTACATGCACTCAATTAGTATTTGGTAGCATTGCCTTTAAATTGTTTCACTTGGGTCAAACGTTTCAGGTAGCCTTCCACAAGCTTCCCACAATAAGTTGGGTGAATTGTGGCCCATTCCTCCTGACAAAGCTGGTGTAACTGAGTCAGGTTTGTAGGCCTCCTTGCTCGCACACACTTTTTCAGTTCTGGCCACACATTTTCTATGGGATTGAGGTCAGGGCTTTTTGATGGCCACTCCAATACCTTGACTTTGTCCTTAAGCCATTTTGCCAAAACTTTGGAAGTATGCTTGGGGTCAATGGTAGAGACATTTGTGACCAAACTTGAACTTCCTGACTGATGTCTTGAGATGTTGCTGCAATCCGTCCACAATATTTTCCTCCCCATGATGCCATCTATTTTGTGAAGTGCACCAGTCCCTCCTGCAGCAAAGCACCCCCACAACGTGATGCTGCCACCCCCCGTGCTTCACGGTTGGGATGGTGTTCTTCGGCTTGCAAGCCTCTCCATTTTTCCTCTAAACCTAACAATGGTCATTATGGCCAAACAGTACTATTTTTGTTTCATCAGACCAAAGGACATTTCTCCAAAAAGTATGATCTTTGTCCCCATGTGCAGTTGCAAACCGCAGTCTGGCTTTTTTAATGGCGGTTTTAGAGCAGTGGCTTCTTCCTTGCTGAGCGGCCTTTCAGGGCATGTCGATATAGGACTCATTTTACTGTGGATATTGATACTTTTGTACCTGTTTCCTCCAGCATCTTCACAAGGTCCTTTGCTGTTGTTCTGGGATTGATTTTCACTTTTTGCACCAAAGTGCGTTCATCTCTTGGAGACAGAACGCGTCTCCTTCCTGAGCGGTATGATGGCTGCGTGGTCCCATGGTGTTTATACTTGCGTACTACAGTTTGTACAAATGAACATGGTACCTTCAGACGTTTGGAAATTGCTCCCAAGGATGAACCAGACTTGTGGAGGTCTACAACTTCTTGGCTGATTTCTTTTAATTTTCCCCTGATGTCAAGCAAAGAGGCACAAAGTTTGAAGGTAGGCCTTGAAATACATCCACAGGTATACCTCCAATTGACTCAAATTATGTCAATTAGCCTAACAGAAGCTTCTAAAGCCATGACATAATTTTCTGGAATTTCCCAAGCTGTTTAAAGGCACAGTCAACTTAGTGTATGTAAACTTCTGACCCACTGGAATTGTGGTACAGTAAATTATAAGTGAAATAAACGGTCTGTAAACAATTGTTGGAAAAATTACTTGTCATGCACAAAGTAGATGTCCTAACCGACTTGCCAAAACTATAGTTTGTTAACAAGAAATTTGTGGAGTGGTTGAAAAACAAGTTTTAATGACTCCAACCTAAGTGTATATAAACTTCCGACTTCAACTTTTTGTGTGCCAGTTGAACTGTAGGACAGAGGACACTCCAGCTGAAGAAAGGAAATCTTCTGAACTAATTTGAGGTTGTTGAGAGGCTCGTCTTCTGTCATGATAAATCACACTGAAAATACCACAATTATTTAGGCCTGGTGGGGATTGCCTCTGAAAATATGTCTCTCCTCATGATCAGTGTTGGCTAACTGTGAGCTGAATTTAGACAGAAAATAGAAAATAGTTTGAGCAACTATATTCCAGTCACGCATACGGTACAGATGTTTTTGTCCCATGAACACTTAAGGTACATACCTGGAGAGCTGGAAATACTTGACCCAAATTTGACTGTAAAAAGTTTGACAGAAGCATGTTTCTGCTTGGATGCGCTGGTGAAAACGTAATGGTATGTCAGGACTGGATAGTTATAATAGGATATTATTACAACACAAACATTACAGTAGTAGCTCTGCCATTATCTCAGCTTTGTGTTTGTGGGTCGTAGTTCAAATACAGTAGGTTTACAACACATCAGTTATTGTGTTGGGAGGTCTGACTCATTTCTGTAAAATCATATAAAATCAATTACCCTGGTTAGTCGAGGTTATTAAGGTAATATGTACAGTACATGTAGGTAGAGTTATTAAAGTGACTATGCATAGATAATAACAGAGTATCAGCAGTGTAAAAGGAGGGTGCAATGCAAATAGTCTGTGTAGACATTTGATTAGATGTTCAGGAGTCATGGCTTGGGGGTAGAAGTTGTCAAGTAGCCTTTTGGACCTAGACTGCGGTACCACTGTTGTGTCACCTGCAAACTTAATGATGGTGTTTGAGTCCTGCCTGGCCATGAAGTCATGAGTGAACAAGGAGTACAGGAGGGGACTGAGCACAGACCCCTGAGGGGCCCCCGTGTTGAGGATCAGCGTGGCGGTTGTGTTACCTACCCTTACCACCTGGGGACGGCACGTCAGGAAGTCCAGGATCCAGTTGCAGGGGGAGGTGTTTAGTCCCAGGGTCCTTAGCTTAGTGATGAGCTTTGAGGGCACTATGGTGTTGAACGCTAAGCAACTAATAGCATTCTCACATAGGTGTTCCTTTTGTCCAGGTGGGAAAGGGCAGTGTGGAGTGCAATCGAGATTGCGTCAACTGTGGATCTGTTGGAGCGGTATGCAAATTGGAGTGGATCTAGGGTTTCTGGGATAATGGTGTTGATATGAGCCATGACAAGCCTTTCAAAGCACTTCATGGCTACAGATGTGAGTGCTATGGGTCGGTAGTCATTTAGGCAGGTTATCTTCGTGTTCTTGGGCACAGGGACTATGGTGGTCTGCTTGAAACATGTTGGTATTACAGACTCGGACAGGGAGAAGTTGAAAATGTCAGTGGAGATATTTGCCAGTAGTAGGTGAGCGCATGCTCAGAGTACTCATTCTGGTAATCCATCTGGCACTGCGGCCTTGTGAATGTTGACCTGTTTTAAAGGTCTTATTCACACCGGCTACGGAGAGCGTGATTACACAGTTGTCTGGAACAGCTGATGCTTTCATGCATGTTTGTGTTACTTGCCTTGAAGCGAGCGTAGAAGTAATTTAGCTCCTCTGGTAGGCTCGTGTCACTGGGCAGCTCACGGCTGTGATTCCCTTTGTAGTCTGTAATAGTTTGCAAACCCTTCCACATCCGACGAGCACCGGAGCCAGTGTAGTACAATTCAATCTTAGTCCTGTATTGACGCTTTGCTTCGCTTTGCTTAGCATCTGCTTCATCTGACCATTTTTTTTATTGATCTAGTCACTGGTGCTTCCTGTTTAGTCTTTGCTTGTAAGCAGGAATTGGGAGGATAGAAATATGGTCAGATTTTACAAATGGAGGGCGAGAGAGAGCTTTGTACATGTCTCTGTGTGTGGAGTAAAGGTGTTTTTCCCGACTGGTTGCACATGTAACATGCTGGTAGAAATTAGGCGAAACGGATTTAAGTTTCCCTGCATTAAAGTCCCCGGCCTCTAGGATCACCCCCTCTGGATGAGCATTTTCTTGTTTGCTTATGGCTTTATACAGCTCATTGAGTGCGGTCTTAGTGCCAGCATCGGTTTGTGGTGGTAAATAGACAGCTACGAAGAATATAATGAAAACGTCTTGGTAAATAGTGTGGTCTACAGCTTATCATGAGATACTCTACCTCAGGCGAGCAAAACCTCGAGACTTCCTTAAATTTCATGCACCAGCTGTTGTTTACAAATATGCATAGACTGCCACCCCTTTGTCATACCAGAGGCGGCTGTTCAATCCTACCGAAACAGTGTACAACCCGACAGCTTTATGTTATGTATGTTATTCATGTCGTATTCAGCTGTATGTTATTCATGTTGACTAATAGGATTGATGGTAAAGGCAGATTACCCTCTTGCCATCGGATCCTTACGGAACCCAGACCCTGATATCTCCGTGTCTTTCTCCTGTGAATGACGGGGATGAGGGCCTTTTCAGGTGTCTGGAGTAAATCCTTCGTGTCAGACTCGTTGAAGGAAAAAAAATATATATCTTCCAGTATGGGATGAGTAATCGCAGTCCTGATATCTAGAAGCTCTTTTCGGTTATAAGAGACGGTGGCAGAAACATTATGTATAAAATAAGTTACAAATAACGTGAAAAAACATTCACAGTTGGTTAGGGGAGCGTAAAATGGCAGCCATCTCCTCCGGCACCTTTCTCAGATAAACCATATGTTTTTTAAGTTACACGTGACGTGGCGAATTCAGTGTGTAGGTCGATTCTCTGTCCGATTATTCTGGCTGTGTCAACAGAACTGCAGTCAGTCCCGTGTGACTAATTAGAGCCCGGGAGCTGTTGGAAATCCTCCTCTGGTGTGTGTGCATGCTAATGATGGTGAGTGTGGATACAGCGGCGGGGGTTCCAGGAACTCTCACACACAGCCCCTCCCAGTTGTAGTGCCATTGTGTCCACACAGCCCCCCCACCCCCACCCCAACAGGACTAAAGCTGCAGGGGTGTAAGCTTGAATACAGCCACTGCCCTCCTTTGTCCCCCTGCCTCAGAGAGGCTGGTGCTTCCTCCCTGTTTCAATCCACTTGAGTCTCAGTGGTATCTTTGTGTGCACAACACACACACATACACACACACAGACATTAGTTATACATCTAGAAGGCTAGACCTGTGGGGCATGTTGTTTTGTGAAAGGGGCGGGCAGTGGCAGGCTGTAGGCTGATAGGAGGTTGGTAGTGTTGTTCTGTTACCCTTTGTGTGGATATGCTCCAAGAGCATAATAATGTAATGCTGCAGTAGACGGGTGGGGCTGGGACATGTGTAGATGCTATCACGAGGACCATCATCCTTGGGGTTGGGGATTAAACTGTGGAATTGGTTTCTAAAACCCCTTTTCTGTGACCTAAGCTGATTTCTAGTATTGAAAACAAATATGATCTTTTGTGCTTTGTCCAATCCCCCCTCTGCCCTGTTTATCCCTAAAGGTGATTATCAATATGGCTATGACATGCTCACTGTGTTTGTCCTGTGTGTGTTCTTCTGTTTGGTGTAGTGTATGTATTCCATGGCGGTTGTGTTAGCTCTGAATAGGCCAATGAGGGAAGAGAAGTTCTCCTCTCTCTTTACCCTTCATTAATATGGAGTAACCTAATGTAGCAGGCGTAACATAAATGCCTGAGTCGGGTCGTCAGAACCCGCATGCATCGGGTTTTCAGGCTTCACCTCTCCTTTCCCCCTGAACTGGGTGCTTCCAGTTTCTACCGACCCCCTGAGGGTGAGTGTGGATACTGGGCAGAAGGCAGCTAACTGCCCGCCCTGTTTGCTTTAGACCTGGGCACACTGCAAGCTTTGTCACGGCATTGGCTGTTACTCAGTCCGCGAGGGAAAGTCGCCTCTTCTCGGTGGCGTTGCCTTTGTTTTTGTTAGAACAGCTGTGAAGAACTCTGGCTTTTTATCGATCTCCTCAAACCCCAGTGTGAGTTCTCATCTACCAGTGTGGAGCGTGGCAGATGTGGAAAGAGGGAGGAACCCCTCCTTTTTGTTGTATAATGAATGATGTCACTTGATGAGTAAGAGGAAATTAGTGTGTAAGAAGATGATGATTGAAACTTGGGGAAATGTTGATGTGGTGACAGAATGGAGGAGGGACAAGGCCTGTAAAATCAGTCTTGATTGGATGCTGAGGGTCATTCCCTTTGCGGGGGATGGGGGCTGACTACAAATGGCCCATTTGATCTTCCTACAGAAACATTGTGTACAGAGAAAGATGTATGAACGAGAAAGTAATTGAGTCCGACACCCTCCGAAACCAGGCCCTTTCATGTGTTCATATGCCCCTCCACCCCTCTTGAGTGTGTGTTGTTATCGATCATTGTCAATAGCCTTCTTTGAAATGAACCCCCTTCTACGACCCCGCCAACCCCTCTTCGCCCCTCTCCCTCTCTTTCCAATGATGCCCAAAGCCGGGAAAAAAGGGGAAGTGGAAGCGAAGGACTGAGTCCATTGTGAAAAGACCAGACGTGGACATTCTCAGCTAGACTCCTCCTGTGTTTTTCCAAACACATCCAGCATCCTACTGGGACATTCTTGGAAACAGGAAAATATATAAATATTTTTTTCTTTTCTTCTAGCAAGCCTGGAGAAATAGCAGTTTTCCTTTTATGGTGGTAGAGTTCAGTGGAGAGAAAAAGAGCAGAAGTGGACAGCCTGGCAGAAGATCAAGCCTAGTAGAGCAGGGCAGCAGCACAGGAATGTACATGCTCATTATCCTACCTGCTTGCTGATGCAATTGTGAGTAGGGGGGAGTGGAGGTGAATAGCACATTCCTAGTCATTGATGTCAGGGCCAACAGAGTCCTCTGTCCATCTGCACACTGTATAACTAGCCTTCACCCAGTGAGCAGTGAAGGAGGTGAGACTGGAGTGAGCGTTTCTTTACTGTCCTCTGTCTGACTCTCTGACCCAGATGAGGGGAGCGGCAGAGATGACTAACTGGCTGTGTGATTCAGCACGTATGCTTCCTGTAACAGACTCCCCACTGTTTCCACACAGCGAGATCTGGTGCCGGCAACATTCTCAGGAATGAACCACTAATACATCACATGTCAGGACGTCCTGTATATAGCAACACTGTGATGTTATACATTCCGACTGTATTGCAGTGAACAGCAGCACTACAAGCACAATACTGTAAAAATCACACCTTTTTAACCAGGACAAAAAATACCATGACTTTAACCTTTTTATTCCAGTCTGTCTGTTTCCGGTGCTAAATGACTCCAGCATGCTAGTTGGACCCCCTGCTTTGTCCTGATGAGAAGAGAAAATCAATGGGTTAAGTGCTGCTAAGGACAGGCTATTAGATAGGCCTTACACACCCAGAGGGAAGAACAGGCATTGAGATGAATCCTATACATTGTGTTGAGTGTAGGGAAGAAAATCTGTGTGAACTAAATTGTTTCAGGACTAAGACACGCTGAGAAATGAACAGTGCTTGAAATGATCAGACATACCAAGACCAGAGCAAATATCAACCATGGTAACAAACTATATATTTTTTGCCATATCCTTGGTAACAAAAAAAACCCCATTGCCTTTTGGATAGGGTTGCTATGAAGGTTTTAGTTTTACAGCATGGTGACAGTCATGGTCACACAGACACAGCCTCGGAGACCATACTGGATCTGAACAGTGTTGATGACGATATGAGGTGCAGATAGTAAAACCAGGTCAATCTGTTTGTGTAGCAGATAAGCCCAGATCAGACCCTGCCGGTGATGGGGTAGTACAATATTAGTGAGCTATCTAGGCAGTCTAACAAAGACAAACAAGAGGGGTGCATCATTATTTAACCAAGGAAAAGGATCATCGGGCCTAATCCATTCTTACAGCTAAACCATTCAAATCATGTGAGCTCTGAGCATGGTACACGTCAGTGAGTATAAATGATTCTGTCAAAGTAGCATGCAACACCCCCCCCCACCCTAACATATTGATTGGGGTTGCCTTTATATCACACAACAGAGATTTTATAATAAAACCATTAATGATAGAGAACGTAGTGACATTGTATTACTGATGGGATTTAACCACTGTTCGTCTCATGGACTTCCAAGCACTATGTGAGTACATTATCCAGTTGGCTATAGTAGCAGTGCGTGGTCAGGCTGTCTGTGTACAGACAGAGCATGTACTAAACCCACTCACTGTCTGATGGGTGTAGTCCCGTGCTGCACTGCATTACTGTCAGAGGCGGCCAGCCAGGCAGGATGACCGTAATCTTATTCCGTGACGGATGATGTAACAACTCATTGTTTCTGCCTGCCTCAATCGGACCGATACCCCGCCATCATCACAAACAGACCTACGCACAGCATCCCAACATGCCCT